>NC_142040.1:12631503-12805253 GCF_982192425.1 Myodes glareolus | reverse complement strand
AAAATGATCCCAACAAACTCTATAATTATTTTTGCTTGAAATAAAGGCACGATCTCAAATCTATTTTAAAACAGCTTGTGAGAGAATATATGGAATGAATGTCTCTGAAATCCTTCAGAGAAAGCTGGAAGATGGTTTCCTCTACACCATTCATGTGGGTAACCAATTTCAATATTAAAAAATAATGGTTGATCAAAACTGTTCATCATTATCCTTAATTAGTGTGTTGGTGGTTTATAATAGTTACCTTCATTAATACAGACGAAGGTGTGTTTTTCCACGTTAAATTATATACCCTATTCCTCCTCTATGCTGGTGAGCGCATAACTAAGCTTCAGAAGCAGCAGATCAAACCAAGAACCCTAGTGGAAGGCCACACAGGAGTCAGGTGGACTGGCCTAATTAGCATTTCCGTTAGCAAGTGCGACTGAAACAAAGCAGAACTATGCAGGAAACACTTGGAAGGACACCTGCTGGTTCCCCCCCCCCCCCCCCCCCCCCCCGCCCGCTCCTTAAGACTTGTCTCTAACTCAGGGAAGAGCCAGGACATTCTGTCTTCTGAAGCCCCTAGCTCCTCAACTTCTTAGGCCAAGTTCATGTCCAGGCCTAGGAGTTAAAAGATGCACAAGGTTTCCATGGCTGCTATTGTGACATTAGGATCTTAGGAGAGTGAAGCCTCTTATGTAAGCACGGGAAGGGGAAGGGAAAGGCAAGTATGGGCTTTTTCTAACACCACTGTATTTGCTTAGTTTGTGTAAATGTTAAATGTTAATTCACATACTTCTATTCACAGGTTTCCATCAACACCATTTATAAAACACAAGTCCCTGGGTGGAGCTCACATGCCTAAAGGGGTTTCTTTAGAATTTTATATGTAATCGTTAAGGCTTCTTGCTATTTGATATGGAATTCTGTCTAATTTTAACCAGTTTCAGAAAAGGAAGCTTCATCCAGAAAAGATGACAGGGAACATCAGTGAAAAATTTAAGGGAAAACCAATCATTGTGGAGAAAGCAAGTAAGTAAAAAAAGGGCTTAAACAACTACGAAAAAAAAAAATTCTCTTGTAGAATACTAACAATTAAATGATACTAATTCCTTGATATTAATAATACTAATTCCTTTTTCATTGGAGACAGTTTTTACTCTTTATTTTATTTGGTCTTTGCAGTGACCCTGACAATTAGGACGATGATTCAGTCCTAATTTCACAGAATAAAAGGGCATCATTGGTGCTGAGAGAGGGAGGACAGAATCCACAGAGCTCAGTCCTCATTGGTCCCTGCTGGCTGCTCGGTGGTCACAGTCGTCCTGGGCCAGCGAGACACTGAAAAGCTCTGCTGCTCTCGTTAGCCTTGATCTATTCTCGTCTCAATTACTTTCAAATTTAAACTGTGTAGTTCACTAAACTGGGTTTTGCTCAACTTGTTTGTTATCTTCAAACTCAAATGAGCATATCATGTATTGATCATTATTGAAACAAAATTGTATCTGCAAAGAAAAAACATTTTAAAAAGATTGCAATTTTCAAGACCGTCTATACACATCTTAGACAAATTATTACAGCAGTACGTAATATCGATATCGAGTTTCAGAATAATCACATTTCACTTGTGATGAGAATAGAATTTTGGGGTGGGGGGCTCTAAGATACCACAAGCCATTTTCTAATGATCTCTATTTATCTTTAGAAGAATTAAATGGTTGGTGATTATTGCTACAACTTAAAAGGCATGGCATCTAATTCATACAAAACAAGCTACACTATTATCACACTGTTGCTTTTCAGAACTGATAGTGAAAACTTGGTAAATAATCACAAAATGTTATTTGAGGTCCCCTAAAGGACTAATCAGATGCAGAGAGAATGGTTTTATTACTAGCAGAAACTTAGATTCATCTCCTCTGTTACGCAAAACCAGTTTTAAACAAACGTACAGCTGATGTATGCTTGGTGTTTGTCACACAAAAGTATAAAGCAGCTTGGGTAAACATACAGAGCTTGATAAGGGAACCATGGAGAGTTGTTTCGAGCCACTACTGGCAAGGAGAAGGTCGGTAGAAAGAGAATACAGATGCTGTGCCTCTCGTTTTTCACTGCCTCTTACGGAAAGGATGGAAATGTCAATTTCCTGTGCCTGGACTCTTATTGAGCAGCTTGTTAGATGATGATATGAAATAGCTGGGCTGAAGTGGTGGGTGAAGGTGAGATTGACGCACAGACCCTGGGCCCCTCTCCCCAGGCTTTAGATTTAAGTGGTATAAGAAACGGAAAAGGGAAAATTCCCAGGCCAATTTATTTTAAATTTTCAATCTGGAAAATATTCTTAAGCATTTTTCACTAAGTGATCTTTAAATTTACTACAGGAGGTGCGCACATAAAGTTTCAAAACAGGGTACAGGATGGTGTTTTGGCAGTGTGGAGCTGAAAAAGATGCCCTGCACTTACCAGCCATGCACAAAGGGAGCATGGCCAGACTAGATAAATGAAGTCAGTTTTTGCCCCCCCTCAGGAAAAAGAGATTGTAGATCAAAGGACATATGACTCCTACAAGTTGAGGTACAAAATATTTCAGCACTCTATGGAGCAAAACAAAATTGTAAGTCTTGCTAATTAAAAATAAAACAAAGTCGCAATATTACATATGCAATATGGTTAACTCAATTTTTATGCATTATGCTGTTTTTCATTGTTATGTGTGTCCCCTGACTTTCCAAGGCAGGGCTTCTAGGACCCCTGAAAACACCTTCAGTTTTGCAGCTGAATTTGTGAATCTTTGAAACATTCTACAACTTTCGTCAGGCAAACACAGACGCTTATGACCCTCACAAGTATGATTCACTATCTTGTAGCATTGATAACAACTTATCAAGATTTTCCTTTCACAAACTTCTCTATAAGGACGGTCAGTGCTTCACACTTTACCTGTACCGGTCACCTCCCAACTGCCTTCCTTTCCATTCTCCAGCCTGTTCTCCACAGCAAATGTTAGCAGCTATTAGACTAGGCATGAAAAGTCCTTATCATATTTTAAAACTTTTAACAAACACTAACTTCATGATTTTCCCTTCAGGGTCCAGTTCAAACATCTTGTTTTAGCACTGAAATGCTTCTTCCTGGATTCTGTACCACCTCAGCTGGTAGCAGCTGACATTTATAAAGTGGTATAACTATGCCAGGGACCATGCTGTGTCCTTTAAGAAAATGGATTCACATACTCTACCAAATGGCCCTGGAAGATCTGTCCTGTTACTGTCAGAACCCGAGTGGATTGTGTGGAGATGTCAGGGGCAGAATATCTGCCTAGATGTACAAAGTCCCTAAATGTCATCTTAGAACCCAACCCCATGCGACTTACCCCACCAGTATCTCCACCAGTGTTGCTTCCTGCTTCTTAATGCATTGGTATAGACAGACACTCTTCTTTAGATGGCTGGGTATTCCCCTTGGAACAGAGGACATTTCTGAGCCAAGCTTAGTTTGTCTTCTGTTCTCCCCATTTCTCCAAGGATAACTGAACTCTCCTCCTCTTTTGTAATACATTCATTAGCTCTTCTGCTTGGAACCCTAAGACCTGCAACATTCACTCTGTCACATCCCGTGTGTTACTCAGATAAAATTTTGCATTATGATTTTTCTCTAATTGGACAGGAAGACACTGGTGGGCAGGGCTTTGATCTTCCTCTTTCCTTCTCTCATCTTTAACACATAGTTCAGTGACTCTCACCAAGTTTGCATTCATAAAATACTTATTGAGGGAATAAATTAGCATGAACTCTACAGAGTGTCATGTTTGAAAAATGATACTATAATTAGTTCTCTAGCATTCTATTATGTCTTGATAAAAGCTCCTGAAGATGGTGGCGGGTGGGCTTATGAGATGCTGTACCCTTACTGAAACTGGGTCTCTGTTTTTTCACTTTGCCAAAGGTAAATCTGACAGACAACAATAAGAAACTGTGTGTGC
Source organism: Myodes glareolus (assembly GCF_982192425.1). Lineage (NCBI taxonomy): Eukaryota > Metazoa > Chordata > Mammalia > Rodentia > Cricetidae > Myodes > Myodes glareolus. The sequence goes on along the minus strand of NC_142040.1, from coordinate 12,801,286 downwards.
ATCTGCTTTTCTCTGGAGAGAGAGAGAGAGAGAGAGAGAGAGAGAGAGAGAGAGAGAGAGAGAGAGAATGAGTCTGCTTAGCTATAAGTACTGTTTTGAAAGATTTTTAAAACCTATTAGAAATGTTTTAAATGAATTTCAGTACTAATAGACTAGTTGCTGTGTGTGTGTGTGTGCAGGCATAGGTGACTTCCTCAATTACTCTCTACCTTGTGTATTAAGACAAGATCTCTTGCTGAACATGAAGTTCACAACTGACTAGAGAGCCTGCTCAGCAAGCCGCAGGGATCCTTCTGTCTCTAACTTGCCAGGACTGAAATCACACTCAATCTTTTCTGCATCTGGCTTTTGTAAAACTCTTTATTTTTATTTTATGTGTTTGAGTGACTGCATGCATGTTATGTCTGTGCTTCACCTGTGAGTCTAGTGGCTATGGAAGCCAGAAGGAGTCACTTTAATTTCTGTGACTCGAGCCACAGGCTGTTGTGAACTACCATGTGTGGGTGCTTGGAACTGAACACATGTCCTCCACAAGAGAAGCAAGCGCTCTTAACTGCTGAGTCATCTCTTTGGCTCATAAGTCTAGTTTTTCCTCAAGTTTACAAGGCTAGCACTTGACAGACTGAATCTTCTCCCAAGTCCCAACTCAGTATTTTTGTTTTTTTGAGTATGATCTCACTGTGTAGTTCTGGAACTCATTATGTAGACCAAACGGACCAGGAACTCACAGAGGTCTAACTGGCTTTGTCACCTCAGTGCTAGGATTATAAGCCTATGCCCTAATACCTGGCCACCCTCGCAGTTCATTCTCAAGAAAAGGATCTACTTAATGAAGAAATATTTATTGATCCAGAGCCAGACTTAGAGATTCCAGGGCTCCAAGTTATGTAGCAGTTCTAGGAAATAGCAAGATCTTTGCATTCTTTTCATCCTTCTTCGGGCTTGTAGTTGTTTGGGGTACTGTCTGATGGCCCCATTTCCTTTCTCTCAGTGGCTGCCACTCTCTTACATCAGGAACCCCACTACCACCAGACAAAAAGGTAACAAGAAACAAAGAACTCTTGAACATGCTTGAAAAGCCAGTCCTCTCAGTCAGACAGAACCATCCTCATGTTTTTATCTCTTATATGCACAGAACACCTTGTGTATCTAAAAAAAACCACACACATTATCTACCTATTTATCCAAACTTTGGAAAAAATGTGATACCGAAGATATTTTTGTGTAACAAACCATTCTGAATAATTATATTACATGCATATGTGCCTGCAATTTGTACTGGGATGTTTTTACTACCTTAGAAACTACTTTGAAAGGTCTTAAAGTAACTTACTGCAGAGAATCTCATCACTTAGCGGACAGCATCCAGAACTTACATGTAGGGCTCTAAGTGACTCAGCTTTCCTTTTATTAGCTTAAAATGCAAGGGTTAGATTAAATCAAAAACAATAAAATACTTACTTACAGAGAGAAGTTTGATAATGAATATATGATGTGGACTTGGCAGAAATCTCTCTGAGAAATCCCAAGACTTGAATATCAGCCCAAACTGTAGAAAATATGCCCGGCCTGAACAGAGAAGCCATTGGTTAGTTCCATGTGAATTTAGCATGCAAGAAATAAGACACCAGGCTGAAAACAAACAAAGAAAAACCTTAATATGTATATGTTTTTAATTAAGTGTTTTTTTTTTTAACTGTAAAGGACTAACATGCAGAGTATAAGATCTTGCCTAGAAACTTTCAGTTTTTACTTGGACTGAACATTCTAGACTTCAGTATGTGAGCCATGTAAAACATTGTCCACACGGATATAACGTTATAATTAGAGACAGGATCCCAAGACTCTGCACCAATGCAGAAAATGTTAAACAAAGAGCATTTTGTAAAAGTTTAGTGCGCGCCTGATCATCTTCAACAGTGACACGGTGATTAGTAGCTGTGGAGTCTAAGACTGGAAACCTGGGAAATGAACCTGAGGACTTGCTAACCCATTTTTAGCTCTTTAGCAGGGCATCTCTGCTTAGGAGATACTCTGGAAGGACTTTATGGACTTGTTAGTAGATAGGGAAAGATATTCTAGAAATACAACGTAACAAAAAGGTTCCACTGAGAAGGGCTTGAATCTAAGTGAAGATAAGGATCGCATGTGTGAATGAAGCTGTCTGTGAACTCTGGTGTGTAGGAATTCAGGCTGAGCAGTGCTCCTACAGAGAAGGACCGAGTCACTTGACTCCATGATCCCAGTCTTGGGAGGTGAGTGCCAGCCTTGTACTAGACCTTGAAGAAAGTCTGAAGCCAGACAAGGCAGAAATAAACAAGCTCTGGACAGTCTATTGTATCTTATTTTTGAGATAGGAAGAAAGAAGAAAAGAATAGTCCAAGAACATCCAGGTAAACAAGATCAACGACAGCAGGTGTGAACAAAGGGAACTAGAGAGTCTCGCAGCTCAGATAAAGGAATAATCATACAGCATAGGCAAAAGTAAAATTTACCAACAGCATTCAGTTGAGTCTGTTTTAATATTGTATTTGATCTGGTTTGTTAGAATTGTCAACCTTATTTTAACCAAAATTTGTTTTTTATTGAGATACTTAGTAAATTCCATAAGTATATCACTATTAACAATTTAACAAAAGAAATATTTGGGAACATTACAGCCTCGATAATTAACACAAGAAGCACAGAGTAAATTCTGATTACTATTAGTAGTCAGCAAGACATGGAGAAGAGATGTGTGAACGAAGTAGGAAGACACAAATCCACATTTGTATGTCATTTGATGGCCTAGTAACCCGGGCAAATGATATGGACAAGGTGTTCAAATTTTATCAGTCTCAGTTTCTTCTCGTGTGAAGTATGCATGGTGCACACTTTATGGATTTGTTCTCACGATCAGAATAACAAAACCTGAGAGAATAGGTAGCACTAAGTAGTAGCTGTTATTAAGATATTCATAATCAGTCCACTGATAATTATAACTTACCTTCTAAAATTCATAAACACTCTACAAATGAATCAATTCCTCATGCAACCTGAATATCTTTATCAGAAATCTGAGGTCTAGAATTGTAAAAAAAGGAGACATTTCCCAAATTTCTTTACCCTTAGTCTTAATTTAGACATTGACGAGGTGAGAGTTATAACTGCCACTATATATGTGTGTGTGTGTGTGTGTATGTGTATGTCTGTGTGTGTGGATAGACAGAGATATAGCATATACATATATTCATACCTATATGAATGCATACATAAACAAATGTACGTATATATATATGCGTATAAACAAATGTTTGCAATAATTTAAATTACTATGTTTATATAGAGAAGAGAGAGCATTTCTCCTAGGATTTTTAGAGAAAATGAATCTGCTGATTTTTAAGCCTCGCTGTTATTTGAGCGTGCCGTGTTGCGTCTCAAGGATGTGCTCTGGTTGAAGACAGCAGATGCTGCTGTCTGTAGCATGCTTCCCCACCAGCTTCACTGCGGAGCAGATGGAATAGGTACTGCTGCATCCTTGTTGGAAAGCCTGAAAACGGCCAGGGAAGCTGAGAGGCCAAGACCCACGACGGAAGGACTGCCTCTAAGTGCAGCTTTAGCTCAAGGACGCTGGAGCAAGGTCATTTATGAAGAGACTTCTGCACACCAAACACACTCCTACTCAAGAAAGGGAGGAAAGGCCACTCTTGATTTGTGTTTATGAAACTGCAAATCATTCTTCCATAAAGTACAGGAAGTCCTCCCTGGAGTACATAATGTGAATGTCAAATGTCAATTGATTACAGTAAAAGTTCCATATTAAAAAAAACCCCACACACTCAAAATCACAAGTCTGTATCCATGTTAAGAACTTTATTAATAATCTATCTATTTTCTGTATATAAGCTAATTGTAAGTTGAATAAAAAACAAGAGATATAAAATGTGACATTTGCATAAAATTGTTTTCATCTGGATTTACTTCTAGCACCCAAAGCGTGAATAAACTTCTCATCTGTGAAAAAGCAAGGTTAAATTAGCAAGATTTCAATCATTTATTGAAATTTCAGACTTTGTCCGAAGTACCCATTTCGCTACTCTACTAGAGTAAGATTCTTTGTTGACTTCATTCCGAAAGAACACAGAAGGGAGCTAGGAAGCTCCGTGTATGAGCTTGGTACTTTTGAAACGTATGCACTTCAGTTGTCATAAGTGGTTGGCTTTCATTTGCTTTTTAACACTTGTGACTTTCCTGCCTGAGTATCAGGTACACCTTTGAAAATGAACCAAGTTGAGAAACTGACTGCTTTACAAATTGTCAGCTGTACACGCTCTCCACCACGACTTTTTCTTCCAGAAAGCTGCAAACATCTGCACTGATTACAATTAAAAACAGTGCAAGAGATTATCACTCCAATTATAGCCTCCTGCTCTAATCAAAATTCAGCTCTGTTCCCAGATAGCAAGCGACGGGTGTGACGCCCATATGCCCTTTTCTTTGCACCGGAGCCTCCCCGAGTTTTGCTGCTTTCCTTTAATCCATTAATGTGTAGAGCTGTTCTGAATTTGTCTTTATCAGAAAGTCGCATTTCCTGTGGATAAAATTTTAAAGCTCTCGAAACTCTATTTTCCTTTTAGTTTCTATAAACCCACTTGGAAAAAACGGCAAAAAAAAGCACTAATATTGTTCTCAATAAAAAAGTTTCTGAAATTCCAAGTTTTTTAGTTATTATTTTAAGAATCTTCACTGTGTTTGGTTTACATATTTTTATTGCAATATTATTCTCTCCAAAACAGAAAATCGGCTAGATCTGAAATATTTCTATATTAAATCAGTAGTTATTACATAGAAATAGACATTACAATTTTAATTAATTTTAGTGCAAAATAATGCCTCTCATTGTGACATTTTCATATACATATGCACTCACCCCTACCCTCCCACGTTCCTCCTCACTCTCTTGCTAGTTCTCTGATGTTAGAAGTAAATACCGTTTACATATGGCAATAAAACAAAAGCGCATATGTACCAATTATTATAAAATATCAAAATGAATATACTTTTTAAATTATACTAAGTTATATTATATAAGCTGAGAATATATTAGATAATATAGCATATTATACTCTCAGTTTTCATGAGAAAGTTATATTTAAAAGTAACCTAAAAAAACACCTTGGAATAGTTGAGTATATAGATATACTCAGCAAATATGTCCTGACTATATAGATATATATGTAAATAAAATCAGTAAGCGTTCTGTGTTTAAGATTGTTATGCTTCTCTTCAGTATGTAGATAAAAGGAGGAAAAACAACAGTCTACATGGCGCAATTGTTTCCTCTACAGTTATTTAAAAGGTGAAAATTTAGACTTGCACCTTTTTGCATATTTATACTAACATTGGATATAAAGTTTGAGAATCAAAGCAATTTAGTTTTTGAAAAGCACATGTATTTTAAACTCTGTGTGCCTTTGTCTGAGTCACATGTTGAAATCTAAATTTTCAAAAAGAGTGTAACCAAGACGAAAACATCAGACCAATGTGCAGCTCATGCTTGCAATTTCTGTGTATAATGGAACCATTGAAATAGAATGGTCTAGTGTGTGTGTGTGTGTGTGTGTGTGTGTGTGTGTGTGTGTGTGTATACACACATAGAGAGAGAAATATGCCAAAAGTGAGAAAAAAGAACCAATAAAATTATTTTCTGTTGAAATATTTAAAGTACTGTGTTGGTTTGTCAGATTCTTTTAAGTAAAGATTTTTTTTTTTTAAAGAAAATGTCAAGCCTGAATCAGCATTGAGCACCTTACTGATCTTGTATTTCTTACTGATATCTAACCACAATAAAATCTGTATGATTTTTATGCCACAAAGCCTTCAAAATTCCTGTTTCATGAAAAACAAAACAAAACGCTGAGGTTTTCCCCAAAAGCATATTCTCTATTCAGTGATCTCAAATCACTGACTGAAATCGTGCAGAAGTTTATTTTGCAAAATTAGAAATCAGCATTTTGTTTCCTTAAAAGACATCTTGCAGAAACATAGAAGTAGTTGTTCACATTGTCCAAAAGAGTCATAGTATTAGAAACAAATTGAAAATAATATCAAAATGTATGAATAAAGAGATAGAAATGGATTCCTAAGTTTTTGAAATAAATCACAACTAGAAAAAAATTCAAGTGTGTGACATTAGTTGAAGATGACTTATTAGATGAAGTTTAACCCACACATCTCTGTATGTTATGGTGCACATAACATTTTACAGCTATTTTGCAAAGTGGAAAAAATACTTCAGCTTTTAAACAATTCATACTTATGCAGCTTACAGGGTGGCAGGCCTGGGGGTGGACGTAAGAAGAGAACCCAGACCATAACTATTTTAGATATTGTGTGTTTCCAGGAATCAGGAAGTCTGTGTTTTGATGCTCTTGCCTCTCTCAACCTCATTTGGGTTTTGAGGAAATGGTAAATTTTAGAGGAAAAGTCTCAAAATATTCAAACAAACAAAGGTGTGAAAAACAAGCCTTGTTTTAAGTCTTTCAGAAAAAAATGAAAATCAAAGCATGGATTTGTAAAAGAAGTTGGGAGTGCAAAGTAAGGGAAAGAAAATAGCAAAAGAAAACTTGGAAGGATTAGAAAGGGAAAAGGGCTGGAAAACAGAGGGCCAGAGAAAGACTAATTCCACCCAAACTAAAATGGTACCAAAATCTTAAAGTCAGTTTACTTAAACTGATGAGATATTCTATCCTAAAAATATTCATGTTTTGCAAACAAAATAAACATCGTATTCCTAACTTGTTTGGTTGACCCCGACAACATCTAAATCCAAACAGGAATTGCTCCCGGAGATCCGCAGGTATGCGGGTGACTTCGCAGACCACCACTAGATGGCATGAAAGTACTGTACTGCACCTCCTCGGCCGCCTTGCACAGCGCGACATTGAGGGGTTTATTCTGCTCAAGTTGGGTGCTCACTGTTAGTCCTGCAAGATGCCTTTTCTTTGAGAAAGATCTTTCTGTGTCGCACGACACTTTCCAGGACACAAAGGGAGTATTCTGCCCTCCCTCCAAGCACACTCAGAAAATGTCGGATTAAATTTGGAATAGTAAAAATCATGTCAGTGTTTGCGGGGGTTTTCTGAGAACTTTACTCTCTTCTCTTTGGGGGATAGTGTGCTATTTGTTATGCAGTTTTCCTTAATAGGTGGACAGAAAAGCCCCTTCAGCGCTGTGCCTGCGCTCAAACAACTGTAGACGAAGTTTACATACTCGCAGTCATTTTTCTTTTTCATGATTTTTTTCATCAAAAATTCTCTTTGTTTTTCTTGATCTCATATTGTGGGGGGCTCTCATCAAGGGCAGTAATGTGAAATGCTGACTTTAAAGCTGAGGTCACAAAAGAGACAATCCTCCTTCAACATCCTCTCCCAGCCAGACTAGGCATATGTCTTTGTTCTTGCTTCTCAAAAGCCACGTTTAAAGTTTTCGCTGGGTCTCTAGGCATTTTCTAGTCTGCTTCTCCACACCTGCAGGTACACTTTTCTATGTGGTATATTTCCTGTTTTCCAAGAGACAAATATCAAGCATATATCTCCCTGTACCTCCACAACAGGAGCAATTACCATATGTCTTCAGACATTATCACTATTTGCCTTCACAAAATGGCCTTTGTAAAGAATATTTTGATCTTTGGATAAATCCCTTAATTTAAAATAATGGCAAAAGGATAAAAATTAGGCCTCCATGCTTAGCAGTGCACAAATGACAAATTTGCTGTTGTTGAGATATATTTTTAATATTCTTTTAAAAGTCTCATAATAGATTTACATATGATCAAAAATGGTATCATACATTGGCAAACTGAAGTGCATAATTTATTTCACGTGCTACTGACATAGTTAATGTTTATACATTTAATGGACTTTACAGTTTTGATAGGTATGAAATCTTGCCAATTCAAAATCTCATGAATTAGAGTAAGATGTATCATTTGAAGTAGTTTCTTAGCTCTAATTTCCATAAATTTATCAAAACTAGAGATTCTATCAAGACATCCAATTAAAACATTTAGTAAAACAAGGATCCAATGATGTAATAATATCTCTTTAAAATGCAAATGTTAGGAAATCAGAGGGACCATGGTGACAAAACTTGTGTCACAGGTAGTGTTACGTGTAGTTTCCTCCTTGTGTGGTATTGAGAAAATACCAGTTAATTTGTGGTGTTAACATATGGCATGGTTAATAAGTCACATCTTCATTTTTTTCTTATATTTGATAATAACACCATTTTTACTTTGGATATAACACCCGAAACATCTATGATTGTTATAACATGACATATCAGTCTCATCTCATCAGTAGCTAGGATCTGTTTCCTGATCGATAGCAACTGTTCCCTGGTTTTTGTCTCATTGGTAGCTACGACGAGATACAAATCAAGAAACAGGACCCCTATGCATGCACATCCAACTGTCCCCTCTGGACTGTGATAATTTGAGAGACATAAGCAAGACTGACGCTGTAAGACACTAAAACAATGTCCTGATGTCTAGTGACAGCTTCTTTTAAAAGACTACGATTCCTGTTTGCTTGACTTTGCTTCTAATTCTGTAGCATCTAAGATGGTGATGAGTATAAAGTCCCTCTGTTTGGAAACACACTGGGAGAGCACGGACCCCACAGAATCGCTCATGCATTTCTGTCTGAGCTCTTGCAGAAAAACAACAACTTCCTTTGGGGCTTGAGAGGGACATTGCTCCACAATGGGTCACAATCATTCTAAATGAAACCTTTTGGAAAACATTTCAAAACACACTTAAACTCTGGCTGGGCATGTAGCACAGTGGTAGATTCCTTGCTTAGCAAGTTCTGGCTCTTGGTTTGATCTCAGTCTTTCAAAGTAAAACCAAACATAAAAAGTTTGTTTTTTCTATTCCTATGTGAGCGAATGATTGTAAATATTCCACATATTGGAAAATGGGGACACTTGTGTTTGTGGTAGACGAGAGATAGATAACACAGACTAATATTTATTTTAATTTAATATAATTTAAATATAAATTATTATTTATATTATTTATATTTATTTTTATATAAATATAAAAGTATTTATATTTATTCTTTTGTTGTTCAGAGTTGGATATAATTATGATATTATTTTATGCAAAACAGAGATAATCATATGAAAGCAATTTTGTAAGTGCTTTTGTCTCTAAATGCAGAAAAGTTCAAGTTCACATGTCTTTGGACCTGAACAGACTTAACTGGTATCTGAAGGAACTGGCTGTGCAGTCTGTGTTCGTTTATCAGTTTGTTTTCTGTGATGTTCACTGGCAATCGCATAAATACATTTTTAAGATCTGTTAACCAGGCTCTCCCTTGATTTAAAAGAAATTTGGTTTTCAATATATGTTTTATTTTCCTTTTCTGAAACATCCTTTGTTTTTTTTTTTCCCTTCAAAATGGGTTTGACTTTTTGAGCAAGCCATTAATATTTGAATACCATAGTCACCTCTATGACATCAAATAATAAACACTAAATCGCAGAGTCATGATTGCACAGAAATGAGCTTCCAAGCTGCTGATACTTGGTCTTTGTTATAGCTCATGAAGGAGACCCTAGGAAACCTCTATAGAGCCTTAAGCTTGGCTTTCAGGGACCTAACAGTGATTTTGAAACAATTAATAAAACCAATGTGATTCTTAAAACTAAACAGAAAAGCATACATTACCCTTTTGTTATCTGCAATTCCATAAATTTGAATTACATTTTTACAATAAGAATCTTCAGTTGGAACAAAATTGGAATAATTTTTTAAGGAGACCATAGAAAGTGTTTGTGCAATGGGAAATGCAGATGGTAGTTTGGGAAAACTGAAATTCTTATCTCTTTAGTTTGTGAAACTCAAAATGAATAGTTTCTAAGAGATTTCATCATCGACTCGGGGGAGGAATCCTAACTTTCTGTTGGATTCAATTCTTTCACAGAAACTTGTCATTCCCCCCCCCCCCCCATTAGGGAAATCAGTTTATCAACATGTGAATTCTGCTTTCCAAATTTCCTTCCAAAACGTCCTCTCGCAATGCTCTGTCCAGGCGTTTCATTACTACCCGGGTCAAACTGAGTGACCACCACGCCAAGCTGAAAGTGCATACGCATGCCTTTGCTCTGCAGTCCTGCAGCTTGGGGACACCCAGCCTCCCAGCGGCGACAGGTCTGCCTCCTGCTTCAGTTTCTTCCTCTAGGCAGGCCTCGAACACCGGAGGAGAGCATCGGCCTCCCACTACCTGGTTTCCCAACACAGAAGACTTTTTGCTTTTCTAATTTACACTTAGAGTGATGGTTTATAAATGTACAGCATTCTTCAGAAACGAACAGGGAGGAAGAAAGCGGGAAGGAAAGGCGAGGAGGGAGGAGATACCAGCTGGAACCCAGATTTCTGGCAGAAAACATGGTCTGAAGGCCTGTCCTATCTTTAAAGGCCACCTTGAGGTAATAATAATTCAACTCTGTAATTTTTTTTTCTGTGCCGCCGTTTCTTTCTTTTTCTCTCACAAGTAACCCCATACAAATATGCTCACACGGGCTTCAACTTGCCGTGAAAGGTTACTGTGTGTGTCAAGAGCTTAGGAAGGACCATTTGCCTCTGGCACTGGTAATGACAACAAACGCCACCCACTTTCCCTAGACTGTAGCCTGCCTTACAGTTGAAAATGCCCCACACAGGAGGTTCACATTAAGCAAAATACACTGTGTTCCAGAAGGAAGAAACTCCTCGCTCCAGTTTCATCATGTGTGAGTACATGCGTGCATGTGTGTGTGCCCATATGCTCATGCACATATGAATTTAAAGTGTCATAAATGGGCTCAGACTCAGAAAACACAATGGAAGAATGGAATGAAACATAAACATTATGTGAAATATAATAAGAACAATTAATAGGATAGAATAGTTGACACAACATAATTTAGATGTCACCCAATGTGCTTCCAATGCTCTTATCAGTCTTCCAGATTTCATTATTGATGAATGATCACATGAGATTTATACCATATATACATAACTCATAAGTATATTCTTGTGGGGCAAAATGAAAGAAAACAAAATCTCCTAACAACATTATCAAGAGTCCAGTGGCTTAGGTAGAAACAGAATTCAAGACATCAAAAACCTCAACACCAAATTTAATCCTTTAACCGCTAGGCCACACTCTTATTGAGAATGGTTAATAGAAACAACATTGCCCTTTTTGTACAGCTGTAGGTGCCCTATTGATCTGGATCACATAGCACTTAACACTGGATGATTTGGCTAGGAAAAGCAATGTTCACTGTTCCATGGCGAATCAGGCAACAATGCTCAGATTTGCTATAGAACCAGGAAAATAGCCCAGTAGATAGAGAAACAAACAACTTCAGAGAACAAATCTCGTCTGCACGTTCTCGCTCCACACGAAAGCAGTGCAGTTGAGCGCAACTGTACTAAAAGTCAAACTCTCTGCCGCAGATGTGGATCATGGGAATGAAAACCGAATAAACCAACAGCTGAAGAGCACATTATTGGCTCTCCCCTCACTCATTTAGAAAATGACATGTTTTTCTTCACAATGTTTTCCCCTCCTTTCCCTTTAGTGGCAGTAGGGCTGAATGCTCTTGACATAATTCTTCGCTCACCCCTGACAGTTATGTTTTTGAATACTATCCCAGCAATAAAACACCCGACCTCCAGTCTTTCAAATGGCCATTGGCTTGGGTTACCCCAATTAGCTGGACTCATTTGGAAGTATCCAGAGGAGCCAGGCACTTCACTCCTGACTAAAAGCAGCATTATGTGTGAATACATCGTGTTATTCAGGTCAATCTTATTTTTTTAGGGGATTTCTTTATTTCTCTATGATTGGAACACAGAAAAAAACAGGCTTAAAAATAATTTACGTGGACCTAAAAATACCAAATATGACCACGTAGAAGTCTTAGGAGACAACATTTCCAGTTCATTGACAGCTAAATTTGCTTTTCAGTGTTTCCAGATTACTGAGGGAATTATATGGACTAGTATACATAGAGAGCTTATTTTATTTACATGTAAGTTAGCTACATGTCTGCATAACACAGTGAAAATTCAATACACATGTGTCCAGAGATGCATCAGTGACATTTTTGTTTCTAGGTCAAAATATTTTGGGGTTACAGACATCTAAAATTAACAGCTCAGCATATAAGTCCCCGTAGAGAAGGAAATATGCAGCCTAGCATACAAACGTGTGCTTCTCATGTATCTGTGTGTGGAGACACAGGGGCTGTGCACCAGGACTGACTCGTGTCTCCTTAACCACTCATTTAGAAAAGACCAACCGGAAATCCTGAGACAACTTCAGCCACAGGATATGGACGTAGCATCTTCAACATAAATATAAGAGAAATTAAAGATATTTAAAAGAATAATTATGTACATTTTACATGATTCTGAACTAAATTCATCTTTGCATACCAGATACAGAAGTCTCCACTCCCTTTATTTTTTGTTTGGTATTTTTCAGTAGTCATTGTATTTCTCATTATTGGGACAATTTTTCTTCACAAATCTTTTAGAATTTGAGCTATGCAATTTTATCATGGTCCATATTTTTATTCTATCCTAAAAAGGCTAACCACAAGATTTCTTGACAGATAACACTGGAAATAAAATATGAAGTCCACACAATTGAAAGTAGACAAATAATGCAGGCCCAAATGGGCGTCTCTTCAGAATACAGGTTCCTTTTGACATTTAAGCAGCGACTGCATGGAGGGAAGGAGAAATTGAATTTAGCTGATGCAAATGAAATTAAAACTAAATTGGTTGTCACATCAAACCGATGCTAACTATGTAAATGTTTTCTGTTTATAAAACTACATTTTAAAATTATAATATTACAAAATTAATATTTTTTACATTATTGAAAATAGAAATTTAAAAAGCAGACTGTCAAACTGTTTAAAATTGTTTCCACCTACCACATCACAGTGAAGGGACTATGAATCATGGACCATGTGCACATGGAGCAATTGTGGTTAGCACACACATACATGCGTGCACATGTCAATATGAGCACATGTTTTGCTGGTCAGGCAGGATCCCATTACATCATTGGTTTAAATGCATTCATTCTCTTCAATATTGTTGGCTATTTCAGGTTAACTACCAAAATCATTTGCCTGAGAAACGAGATTTAATTGTCTTACAACTACCTCTGTGCAGTACAATAGGGACTCCAAGTACCCATTGATTATACTATTGGGCAGAATAAGGGACTCTTATTCTAGCATTTCCCATTCATTTTGTCATTGCATTCTCTTTGAAAGAGACCAAATGGGTCCCAGCAGGTGAAAGCAAAGAAACCTGAAAGGCCCCCTTTGATGAATGACAATACCACAACCACCCTGCCCCCCCCCACTTTTGGAGATTATAAAACCTTATTAAATCATGCCCTGTTAGATATTGATTGAGAGGGGGCTAAACTAAACCCAACAATAGCAGCATGGATCAGAGAACACTGCTTTCATCAATGGGCACTAAACACAGCTAAGCTTTCCAATCCCCTTTTTTTGGGGGGGGGTGCTTTTTTTTTTTTTACTATTTACTTTTGTTTAAACCATTATCCCAGAAAGTCATACAATTATAGTTGCTTTGTCAGTCAAGAATAGGTCTTAGCTGTCTAGCACTTCATCGTTTTGAATGTAGCAGTGTATTGCACAAACAACATTGTACTTGGTTAAGATTCAGTATTATGATGATTATTTTGGGGGGTGCAATTCTAGGTAATTATCATAATTATTCTTGACTCTGGGACCCCTTTGATGACAAGACTGCTTTAAAGTAAACCACTTGGACATAACAACCCAAGATATCTGAAAAGCGATTGCTGCCAGAATCAGAGTTGAAAACTCACCCATATTTTCAGGCTATCTTGATTATCAGGCTGTTTGCGTGCCTGGGCTGTCTTTCCTGCCATCTGTGAGCAGCACAGCAAACAACCCCTTGATGACAATCACTTCAGTAGAACTTGAATATGTCTGCTTCAGAGGAGACTTCTGTAATAAGACTCAGTGCTAATTAACTGTCAGCCCTTAAAAAAATAATAAGCCAGCAGACTGCATTTGAGAAAAACACTCTACCAAAAAATTTCCAAACAAGAATCAAACTTCTGCGCCAGGCTGTAACTTCTGCTCCTTGTCGACAGGCCTTGCCCAGATTAAAACTGTTTACTTTAAATAGACTGCTTGTGATAAAGGTTTTTATTTTTCTTGACTGCAGGTAGGATGTTTGCTCCTCCTGCTGGGTGACCATTTGACTCAATAATTTTATACCCCTCTCCAAAACGAAGAAGATAAAAACAGAAAGATAAGGGGAAGAGGAAAGGAAAGAGAGGAAGGGAGAGAAAATACTCAGGTGGAAAAAAAATAGCCCCACTGTGTAGGAAATTGTTATTACCTGGTTAACAGAAACCAAATCAAAGCAAGAAAATTTAAAAAGGCGCTGTCACAACTGAAAATTAATCTTTTGTGAAAACTAGGTATTATAATTATTAGCTTAATATCAAAGACAAATAATATTCAGGCCAAAAATAGTTTTTTGGGGTAGGAGCGTGCCACTTAAGAAATGACAGTTAGTGTCTACAGGGACTCTAATTATACTAACCTACAGAAATAAAGCTCGTGTGAAATAGAATAAACATTTAAGCATCAAATTTAATTCAGTGAACCGATTTTTACATTGTGGAAAAATATTAGTAATCACTTTTTAATGAAAATATTTTCTAGAAAAATTATAGAACATAAATAATCACTAGAGTTTTATTGTATTTTATTTAAGATCCATCTTAGAATTTCTCCCAAATATGCATATAAAATACAAGTTTATGAGTTCAATACAGTAACCAGAAAATGTAAGAAAAGGACAAAACTGGTTCATTTTAGGAAAACTTTCCTTTCATCATATTTTTTCCCCAATTAAGTTTTATTTGTATTGATGTGTTAGATTTCTATTATTTAATTACTTGGGACTTACTGAAACCTATCTGACTGCTTATTAATGTTTTTCATTCACGGATTTCCTGAGATTGTGAGTCTAACTTTTGAAGTTAAGCGTTATATATCTTCAACAGCTTTAAACCTTCGGCATTAATAACATGACTCATAAATCTCACACTCCTGTTTTGATTCCAACATCTTCCTAAAACTATGCTCTAATTGAAAACTAAGCAGTTAAAGTTTAGGCTACTACTTTACAGTCATTGTATCCAATTATTATATTAAAACATGTTGATTTGCAAAACAGTTGCCTAGCCTGTGTTAGATGGTAATTATTTTTCAAAGTAAGATTTTCTGCACACAATTCTACTCATGCCACCAGCCAGTTCTGAAATCTCCCAAGTTTTCCTAAGTTACGTGATACAGGCTACACATACTTAGGTGTCAGATGCATTCTTAATACTATTTTCTCTCTATTTAGTACTTTCCGATATCTTTTATGTTATACCCTCCTGTTTTATTTGGTTCCTTTGTTGACTTGAGTTTCTAAAAGAAACTCAGCAGCTAATTTTTTAAATGAACCACATATTCATTTTTAAAGCCCTCATCAAATTGCACTTTTAGACTGCCCTATCTCTGGCAAGTGACTACAATGTAGAATAACTAAGTGTTTAACTTGAGATAAATGTTTTTCAGTTAAATGCCCCTAAAATGCATTTCTATTTTTCTGCTTTAAAATTGTTTTAATATTAATTCTTTTAAAATTATTGGGAAAACTAAGTAAAAATAATTCAGTGTACGGAGCCCTTCCAGTACCTTTTTCTGTATGTGAGAATTGCTAACTTTATTTTGGATGTGCACTCACATTGCTGTGAATGTGGAGAGGTCCCACCTGAATACATTTTCAACTATTGTATTTAAAAATTTCAGGGATGTCGTGGATTACCATAGTCCCAGCATTAGATAAAAATGAAAATTTCAGTCCCAATTACCATCCCTAATATTGAAATTTAATTCTGCCGTGTCATTGTGCTGTATAGACTTTTGTGATCAAATTACCTACAATACAAAACAGGTCTGCTAACCACTTCTGTTCTCCAGCATAAATATGTGTGCTTATATCATAAGAGCTAGCCACTCCGCCTAAGCTGCAACTTATTCTTCACTGCTTAAACACACTGTAAAATTATTCTATTCTGAATTAGAACTACAGTGAAAAAAGTCTGCTTCCTATTTTACTCAGCTATTTTAAATTGAAGCAAACATAGGAATCAACCTGTTTTTTAGTGTTTTTTCTCATTCTGAGGCCATATGAAGCATATTTTTGCATACATGACTCATTGATCAAAGTGCTAAAAAAATAGGTTTTCTCTATTTTACTAATTTTTTTCAAAGGCCAACTTGTGGGAGTATAGCGATTATATTTATAAAGCATCACTCTCTTTTCTTAGGAAAACATCACCTCCAAGACTCCTGTACATCTGAAATCAAATTAAAAATTGAATAATTGTTTCAAATTGAATAATAAAATCATAAATCTCTAAATGTTATTAGTGTCTGGTTCACAAATAGTTTCGGTTGGATTAAATATGATTTTTCCCAGTGATATTTGTCAAAATCGTGTTATTGGAATTTGGGAAAAGCTAATTCTCACTTAATTTGAAGAAACACTGTTACAAAGATAAATTTTTGATAAATGAGATAAACATTGGATATTTTTAGTTGTTGGCAACATTTTACTCATCTCTTTTCAGACATTTCTAATTCATGATGATGTTCATTTATAGAAGAAAATTCAAAGAAATCTTGGTGGTAAGTTTCAGTTGTCATTTCTGAAGTTAATAAAAGCCCAACAAAGAGTTATCTTCACTTGAAGGCTACCTTTCCAAAACAGGCCTTTTCTCTGTACGCTGTACTTTGAAACATTTAAGAAAAATTAATTTCTAGGAATGACTATCTAATAGTCTGTCTCACTTCAGTTTGAAGATTGTTTTTATTTACTCTTTGGAGTCTTCAGACGAAACTATTTGGATGAGCGGCTTGAGCCTCCCTAAGATTTACTGGGATGGAGATGGGCTGAGAGCAGGACTCTACATTGCATCAGAATAGCTGAGGACTCTGTAAGTAGAAGGTAAAGGTTTTACTGGCAAGGCCTTCACTTTCTGATTGAAGTTTGTTTACAAAGTACATTGATTAATATCCTCACCCATCGCAGATTAATTGGAAACATCTACTAGGGCAATTCTGAGATGCAGTCCTTTGCTTAAAGAAAGCATTTGGGCAGTTCAATAACCTTCAGCTATGGATGTTCAAGCCTTAGGTCCTACTGAGAAAGCTAATAGTAACCCTCACCACCAACACTTGTTCTTTGTCTTTTCTACAGATAATTGATCCACTTCAGTGAGAATTTAAATTCCCTTCTTTGAGAATCTATGCATGCTTTATTTGGTTTATTTTATTGTTGAAAAAATTGTCAAAATAGTTTGAAATTACTTTCAA
The DNA here is from genome assembly GCF_982192425.1 of Myodes glareolus. NCBI lineage: Eukaryota > Metazoa > Chordata > Mammalia > Rodentia > Cricetidae > Myodes > Myodes glareolus. Next base: position 12,783,790 of record NC_142040.1, on the reverse strand, counting down.
AGTCCATTTACTATCTTCTCAATAATATTTCTATTTTATAATCATACATAATTTTGATGTCTTGGGCCGAAATATATGTGTCCACCAAACTTCATATGTTTCCCCAAATCATCTGCTGGACAAAGATTTTATCACTATAAAAATGCTCAAAAGAGTGGGTGGAGCTTTTGAAGACAGTTGTCAAATGAGAACAACCAGGACCAGTGTGAGTAATAGTAGCATCTTTGAAATGATTGTGTGATGAATAGCAAAATTACCATTGGAAGTATTTGACTTTGATGATTGGTGAGTTGTTACTCAGTTATTATAATCAGTAACACTCATACACTGCTCTGTTGGCATATGTTGGGCATCTGTTCTAAGACCACAGTCCATCTTTTGTAGCACTGCATGGGTCAAAACATGGAAACTTGTAGTAAATGGCCACACTACCTTTAGGCTTAGGCCTAGTGAGAAATAAATCCTCTTTGTTTGTACACATAAGCTAAAGTTTCTGGTCAAAAATAGCATGCTGAACAATGTAGTTAATATTCTTCAGATGATAATCAACACACATAAATCTTATTGCTGATTTCGGTCATCTCAAATTTAGAAAAATGTTGAGTCTCCAAACATATAGTTTTCAACAGAAACATGAAATATATATATAATTGAAAACTATATGTGTGTGTATATATAAACACATATACACACGTACACACACATCAGAATTTAAAATCTTAAAAAAACATAAAATGAACTCTATGGGTTGAGCAAAACCCTAATTTTGATATGTCATGACTTGATAAGTATAAAACAACAGACAAAAATAAGTGTTCACACTAGTGTTCTACCTTGGCCAGCAAATTATAATGATGAATAAAATCAGCCACAAGTTAATTCTAATGATTATAACAGTTTATAAAATTATTTTTCTCTGAAATTTTATAATAGAGTAGAATTGTGCAGTTCTCAAATTTTGCACCTGGTTTCCTCTTTCTTTCCAATAAATTGGCCTATTATAAACAAATATCAAATGTTTGAAATGTATTTTCCTTCCTGAAACTCTGTCATTGTTTGCACCGAGTCCTTCATCAGCGTGCACTGGACACTTGTTATATTTCGTATGTGTTATAGACCCGGCAGTGGAAGCTTGTGGACTTGGGATTCTTTATTTATAACATGGTGAGTCTGATCTTGGTGAACTATTATTACAGGAGAAAAGATGAAAGTGAACTCAACTTTGTCTGTTTTAGTTAAGGATGATGGTGTCTCATAGCCTTAGCCTGAGTGCAATTTCTTAACTTTCCTAAACACCAGAAGATGCCCAAAGTGAAACTGTAAACACCATGACCATGGGACTGCGCTGAACACCTGCCAGGAACTTCTTGACGTTCTGGTTGATGGACGAGCATTGTCTTTTGTGTGGCAGCTGGTTTTCCCTTACATACCACAGTAGGTTACTGAAGGTTTTTGAGATCAGCTCTGCATTGTCATTCAACTCCTTGTGTTCCTCTATCTAGAAAAATTAACTTTTGCTGCCCTAAAACTTTTCTTTGTGATCGTTTTCGACCTGTCAATAAAACATATGTTTATATCACGGCTTAGATCTTAGAGATCAGTTCTTCCCAGCTCTGCTTCTTAAATAAAAACATTCTTTAATCAGTTCTTTCTCGGATTTTTACTGAAGACACCAATCCCTGCCTCTGTGGTCATGTTCTTCCCATTTACCTTGGGTAAGAACTCATTGGTGAACCGTAAGAGTGGTTCATGAATGAAACCTCCTATAAAACTTCCTTTTCTAAACGCTGCTGTGGATGGTCTTCATGGCAACATACATTGTTGAAAGAAGGCTGAACCACTGGGAAAGTTTTAAGCAGTAAACTGGGAGATCTACACCTGCTTTCCTACAACGCAAAAACAACTGACAGACTTGGTGCCTAGGAGAAAATCTGAGAATAGAGAGTGATGACTTGGAGAAGGATTTCCCTCAGGATGCTGGTCTTTCTGAGATGAGTGTGCAGGCAGCTACCTGACCCTGGCCATGACAGTTTATCTCCTTGGATTTCTTTTGCTAGCCACATAAATTCCCTGTCCATCTCATCTCTTTGGTCCTATCTTAACGTTCTCTTGACTTTCTCCTTTTGATTTTTCTTACATTTCCTTCTTGTTGGCTTATTTTCGCAATAGTTTAGCAACTGTTATGCATTGTTGTATTAAAATGTGGCTCCCTGGCTGACTCGGCATGACAAATCACTTGATGCCAGACTTGACATCTTGAGTTTGATCCACAATCTATGTGATTAAAAAAGAAGACTTGATTCCTGCCAGCTTTCCTTTGACCTCTGTTTGCATCTTGGCATGCACACACACACACACACACACACACACACACACACACACACACACAAATAATATCAAAAGCAAATACAGTTTGCACTATGTTATACACAAGTGTTGTGGAGGGATTCTCAAAGCTTATATTAGACTCTTGTTACAATAACAGAACTATGAATTTATTATCTGTGGTGCTATAATGATTTGAAAAATCTTTTACATTTATATATTTGCTTGTGCATGTGTATATTTATGCTTGTGTGTGTGAGGAGGGGGTGAGAATTCATTCTCTCACCTCACGATTCTAGTTCCAGCGAACGAACTCAAGTCATCAGACATGGTAGAAAACTCCTTTAGAAGCTGGGTTATCACAATACAGTGGTCCTTCATAAGAGACAATTTTAGCTTACAAATCTAATGTCTGTGATTACTTTGTGGTTTCTATACAGTAAATCTCCTTACATTTGTTTTCTTTTAATTTGCACTTATTTCTAAAGAATAATTTAAACTAAATTTGGTTTAGACAAAGTAGGTGTTGAGGAAACTCTATTGGAGACCTTGTTTGAAATTAAAACTTTCTAGGAAGTAAAACTTGACTATTGTGAGAAATGTTATTCAGTTGGATACAAGTTTTTTTCTGGTATTCAACTGGTGAGAACTTTTCCCTTCCCACCAGCAGTGTGCATTGGTACATACTGTTATACTTCTGAATCACTTCTCATTCGGCAAAGTGTTACCAGGTCATGCCTGTGCTTCTTGATCTAACTTGTAGGATGTGTGGAACCTAGGCCTTTTCCTACCAGAAGTTACCCTCCCCACTATTAGCCAGTCTTTACCTTCTACTTAATCAAGTGACTTCTACTTTGCTTCTTGGGTCTGGCCAACCATTCTGTCTTTGTCTATAATGTAGTTCTGACAGAAAGATTCTCTTTCTTGCTCTTATTAAAGCTCTTTGGGACTAACCTCATCTTTGAACAAGTGTCTACCCAGTATGGATACACTTGCTGGCTAACTGTCAAGTCACAGATGTCCCTGGTAGATGCCCCTATCTGCTGTCTGAGACCATGTTCACTTACTGCTGAACCCTTCATTCCTGTCTTCTTTATTGACAGAGACTCATTTCAATTTGATGGCCACATTTCCAGAAAATGCAGCTTCTATATTTGTATCTCAGTCAGTGTGTGCTCCCCCTCCCCTTCAGGTCAAGGTCTGGTGCTTGGTCCAAGCGATGCACATCTGTTATTGATACAGTTGTAGCTGCCACATTTCCCTGTACCTGGCTAGACAGTAAATTAGTAGCTGCTTGTACTAAATTTAAGACATTAATAAACTTCACCTTAGAAAACTTAGTCTTGTAACAGGCACAGTGGAAGCAAAAAACCAGCAACAAAAAGTTAGCTTCCTCTCTTATGAAGATTGTTGCAGCACTGTAATACTGCAGGCGATTCTGAGATATTTCTCCGTTTTCTTGTCATGATCTCCGAGCATGTTGTAATGATTTTGAATAACACAAGCACTGGACTTTTATGCTTCCATATATAACTCTATAAAATGTGGCTGTAAGAGTGGATGCTATATTTCTGAAGGAATGAAGGAACAGTTATTTATATGCCAGTCATTGTATTGCCAATAATGACCTTCATACCCACACACTTAAGGGCAAGCCACAGTGCTTTGTTCTTTCATGTAGAATCATTTGCCATCTGCATGATGTAGAATGATATTTCTAATTAATACTAGCTCATATTGAGCTATACAAGGAGAATGAAAAAAGCTATTATTTGTGAAAGGCCTGTGTCTTGATCACATGTGAATAGTGTTGTCATTACTTTGTGTTCTTTTGAAATGATCAATAGAGAACGGGACATTCCCCTGCTCCTAATTGGCAGCAAGAGCAATGATGGACATTATTATTTCTGTTTGGAAGCAAAACCCCTTTCTGTGATTTTGGTTTCCTATGCCATCAAATGTTCTCAATCACAACACATCTGATGTTTCCTCAAACGAACATTTCACACAATGTAATCTAGACTTTAGCAAAATCGTATAGATCAGGAATATTTTCTTATGGGACAGTATTTGAATAAGGGCATCAAAGAAATCCTGATTAATAAATGACCAGATATTGTGCTATTAATGGCTCAAACAGTAATTTTTAATTAACTAAACACTAGTTATAGTTGACTGTCTATGCCTATGACTGGCATCTAAGTTTTCATCTATCACGCTATTCTGAACAAATTTGGAGCATGTTATGTTTCTAAACTTCACAAGAATATCTTTTGAGGTGTTGCATGAACAACCACCATGGACCCACAGTTCCCAGTCATTCTTCCCAGAGTTGCACTTCCCCACTGAAGAAGAAAAAACCAGGAAACCAGTGCCCACTTGCTTTGTTTCTCTGCTAGTTTATTTCAATGGATATACATTTCGGACAACTAAGCTATTTGGTTTATAATGTTAAAATTTTTATATAAAAGATTTAAAGTCTGCGTGTGTTATAAATCCAACAAAGTCTAGTGTACGTTGTACTAATGGACACGCATGCCTGCCATAGACACAGCCTGCTTGTGGAGGTGAGTTCTCATTCCACCATTTTGGGCACAGGAATAGAATCATGTGACAAGGTCTAACAGAAGTTGACTTTACCCTCATCTCTCTTGCCTATGTTCTGTTTTATTCACAAAGTGCCAGTTCTCATCGTCACATCTCTGGCACCGGCACCTCAACAACAGCCACTGGTAGGGACCACCACAGCCTCTCACTAAATCCTGACCGCCATGATGTGCTCAGATTCACTGTAGAGATTCAAACCAATTTATCCTTTTGGGAAAGCCATAAAGAAAGAAGGGCTAGAGAACAGAAAAAGAAAGAGGGAGGGAGGGAAGTAGGGGGGACGGAGGGGGGGGAGGGAGGAAGGGAGGGAGAGAGAGAGAGAGAGAGAGAGAGAGAGAGAGAGAGAGAGAGAGATCTTTATCCTAAATAGCTTATATGTCCAAATAGGAAGTTAAGAGTAATCAAGGTTCTTTAGATTACTTTGTGATTTAGAAAAAATAGTTCCCATTGGGAAATCATGTACTATTGTATTTTTTTGTGTTGTATATTGGAAGCAAAGAGGTTTGTCTAATTATCTATTGTTAAGAACAACTAGCCCTAATGCTTCTAGTGTTTACATCTATTTTCTGTATTTCTGTCTAGAAACTTTTATGTCTTTGAAAGTCAATTTATTAATAAGTAGAAGATAGGATAGTTTTGTTTATTTTTAAAACTGCCTTGGAGTATAAATTTAAACATGAGACATTAAAATTCATTTTAGAAATATCTTGCAAAATATAGTTATTAAATCAAGCTATAAATGGGCAGAGGTGGTATATGCCTTTATTCCCAAAACTACAGAGGCAGACGCAAGTGGATCTCCAAGTTTCAGACCAGACTGCTCAATAGATCCGGTGCCAGAACTGCCCAAACTACACAGAGAGACCACATCTTAGAAAATAAAACAAACAAAAAATAATCAAGCATTTAATGTATTTTCCTTTGGATTAATTATGGACAGAAAATGTCTTTTACTTTATATTTTTATCAGTTATTAATACAGTTGCCATGCTGCAATCCTCCTCCTTGATGGCTTTCTTTAAATAGATGTACCAAAAGAAATGTTGTGTGAGTCAGTCTCAAGCTATCCTGCTTGTTCTGTAGTTAAAGAATGCCACTCTTAAAGTGCAAAAAATACCACTTTAGGAGTTTGCTCTTAAGAAAAAGAGCCTTCATTTGAACAAAATGCAATCAATGCAAAAATTGGCAGTTTGCTATTTTATTATATGGATGATTGTCTCTATTTTCATTTAATTTTCTTAGTGGAAAACTGGATTTTCCCCCACTGGTTTACTGTGAGATTCTGAATAAAACATAACCTGTTTTATTTTCCTAATCTCTAAATAAAGACAGCACTTACATAGACTATTATGAGGAACAAAATGTTAATGATGTTAAATTATTTTAATTAAAGTAAAACAGCTTTATGAAATAAAGATATTAAAGTATCAATTGCTTTGTGTTTCAAATCATGCATTAGTCTAGCCTTTCAATTATTTGTTCTGTTTTTGAAAAAAAAATCAGAGTTCATGATGCCTTATTAGCTATGAAGTTCAAATAGCTATTATTCGGTTTTGTACGGCAATAGAAATGCAATGGTGCTTTTCAACTAGTAAGAAGCATCTTCGGGTTTATAATTTTAAAGTTTTATTATTATATTATTATTAAGAGTTTGTTAAACTAAAATTTACAAACATTTAAGTGTGAAACAAAACTCAAGAAAAACATAGAAGGCGATACTCCTTGACAGAGAGATCTAACCCAGTGTGAGTTGTATATTTTTCCCACTTTCTGTCCTACGTTCAGGCTTTTCAGGGTTACCCCCACCTGTCCTTGGCCTCCATCTGCCATTCCCATTATCTCTTCAAACAGCTGATGGGAATATCCCTATAACTTAAATATCACTCTGTGTCTACCCTACCAGTCCTGACTGGGTTGTCAAAAGGGCATGAACATTTTCTAGTTCAGTTTCTCAGAGTTTGTTAGTTGTTTTTTTTTAATTAAATACATTGCATATATATGTGCATTTCAGTGTGAGGGTTTATACATATGGGAATAGGTGTCCTTGGAGGAGCAGCTGCTTACATCCTCTGAGAGCTGGATGGAGACGCTGGGATCTAAACTCTAGTCCTTAGGAAGAGCAGTATGTGCTCTTAAGGCTAAACCACGTCTCTCTCTTTGACTTTTATTCAGAATCTGAGAGGCTGCTGAAGTTCAAAGGCTCTCCAATAGCCCAGCCTGTGGGGATTTTACCATTTGCTTCTATGGATAAGATGCTAACATTTGACCAATGATACTCAGAAGGCTCATACATTTGTCTTCCATCATCAATTCGGGAAATTAACTATGATGTGATCATATCCAACACTGAAGCAGGATGACTACCCGGTACCTGCAGCAGGTCCACTATGGGTACACACCCACTTCTGAGCTGACTCAGAGAAGCACAGTCCACTGTTAGCTGTGTAGGTCAGGTGATCTCTTGTATGAAATGGGCTGCTTTTTGAATGTTTCCCTCCCACAACATGTTTCAGCTGAAGAATTTTTATGATAGTCTCTGCAAAAGCATTCAAATCTTCACTTGAATCTCTACATCTCTATAGGTGAATCAGTATTTACCCCACCCAGAAGGAATTTATTTTGCCTTTTTTAAAATAAAATAAGATTTTTTTCATATAATATATTCTGATTACAGTTTCCTTCCCCCTACTCCTCTAACATTCTCCTCACTTCTCCACCCACCCCAAAAACTCTTTCCTTCATTAAAATACAAACAGATATCTAAAATGAAAACTAACAAACCAGACTAGGGTCAAACAAGCGGAGATAGAAAAGAACCAAAGAAAAAGCACAAGAAACACATAAGACTCTGAAACCCACACAGACTCTGAAACATACACACAGAAAACCCATAAACACAAACTTGGAAACCATATATGTATGCAAAAGGTTTGTAAGGTTTAAAAAGTAATGTCCAGACAAAGCATGATGAGGCAAAAAAACCAAACAAACAAACCAAACAAAAACAAACCAAACCAAAACAAAACAAAAACTCCAAAAATACCATCGTGCTTGTTTTGTGTGGTCCATGTACTGCCCAGGATGGATCTGTCCTTAAGTCTGGTTTGCACACACAGTGAGACTCTGTTGGAGAAACCTGACTTGTTGACTGGTCATCAATTGGAGAAGGCTTCTGGGTTACAGATTAGGGGCTTGTGTCTACTCTCCCTGTCAGTATGGGAACCCCATCTGTCTTAGATCTTCAGGCCCTGTGCATGCTGCCACAGCCTCTGTGAGTTCATAGGAACACAGCCCTGTTTCTGCTTGGGAGGCACTGTTTCCTTGGTGTCTTCCAGACCCATTCTTTCTGACAATCTTTCCACTTCCTCTTCCACAGAGTTCCTGGAACCCTAAAGAGAGGGATTTGATAAACCATCCATTTAGGGCCATGTGTCCCAAGATCTCTTGCCCTTTGTCCACTGTCCAGCTGTGGGTTTCTGTATTGGTTCCTATCTGTTGCAAGAGGAAGCTTCTCTGATGACACCAATCTATGGATATAAAAGATTATTATTGGGAGTTATTTTTTGGCTAAATCTTTTTCGTAGAAGAGGAGTATTTAGTTTTCCCAGGTCCATTGCCTTTGTAGTCTTAGATTCTTGGTCCAGCATGGCTTCCATCTCATGGAGTAGGCCTTAATTCCAATTCAATAGTGCTTGGTTACTCCCGCAGGATTTGTGCCACCACTGAACCAGCATAATTTGCAGGCAGGCGGGCCATTGGAGGGGTGAGTTTGCTTCGGGCCGTGGCAGGTTCCTGGTGAGGAGGAGCTTGGGCATTCTCCGACCCCATAGATGCCCAGGTCACCCTGCAGGGCTGGCTCCCCCCTCCCGCCTGCCCTCCCAGCTCCCATCCAGGTACGAATTCCTATATTTCTCCCTTCCCCCTGGGAAGGAGAAAATTTCCCCAGCTCAGCTGCCTTGCAAGCTGGGCCTGGGTTGTAGGCGCATCCTGGCTGGAGGCAGCTCCTGGGTCTTAAAGGCCTCCCTGAGGACAGGTGGACCAGGTGCCAGCTCAGTCACATTCCTGACCAGCAGGGGCCCTGACTTCTAGCAGAGGGCCATCAGAGGGGTGAGTTTGCTTCGGGCCCATGGCAGGGTCCCAGTGAGGAGGAGCTTGGGCGTTCCCCGACCCATAGACGCCCAAGTCACCCTGCAGTGCTGGCTCCCCTCCTCCCGCCTCCTATCCCAGCTCCCATCCAGGTACAAATTCCTATATTTCTCCCTTCCCCCTGGGGCCATAAAATTTCCCCAGCTCTCCTGCCTTGCAAGATGGGCCTGCATTGTAAGTGCATCCCGGAAAGAGGGAGTGCCTGTGCTTCAATAGCCTGCCTGAGGAAAGGTGGGCAGTCTGTCAGTGAAGTTCCTGCCCAAGAAGGGAACCCGACCCGGGTACCAGAAGTTCCAATAGAGAGCATTTGAAGTAAGAGATGGGCAGACGCCAAGGCAAGACCTCATCCAACAATCTGAAAAACAACATGAAAACACCAGATCCCAAGGACCCTACAATAGAAGGACTTGAACACCTTAACCCAGAAGAACTGGAAAAAAGTGCCATTATGAAAGCAATAGAGTCCCTTAAACAGGATATGAATAACTCCCTTAAAGAATTGGATGAGAAATATAACAAAAAGTTTGAAGAAATGAGAATAGAAATAGATGAGAAATATAACAAAAAGTTTGAAGAAATAAGTAAATCCGTGAATGAGACCCTGAGAAACCAAGAAAAAGCAATCAAAGAGGTAAAGGAAACAGTTCAAGAATTGAAAACTGAAATGGAGGCAATGAAGAAAACACAAACCGAGAACCGACTGGATATGGAAAACCTACGTAAACGAATTGAGACTACAGAATCAAGCATAACCAATAGAATACAAGAGATAGAAGAACGAATCTCAGATTCTGAAGATACCATAGAGAAAATAAATGCTCTGGTCAAAGAAAACGGCAAATCCAACAAATTCTCTTCACAAAACATTCAGGAAATCTGGGACACAATAAAAAAACCAAATCTAAGAATAATAGGGATTGAAGAAGGAGAAGAACTGCAGATCAAAGGCCCAGAAAATATATTCAGCAAAATTATAGAAGAAAACTTTCCCAACCTAAAGAACGATATGCCTATGAAGGTTCAAGAAGCATACAGAACACCGAATAGACTGGATCAGAAAAAAAAACATCCCCTTGCCATATAATAATCAAAACACAAAACATACAGATTAAAGAAAGAATTTTAAGAGCTGCAAAGGAAAAAGGTCAAGTAACTTATAAAGGTAAACCTATCAGGCTTACACCGGACTTCTCTATGGAAACCATGAAAGCCAGAAGATCCTGGATAGAGGTACTGCAGAAACTAAGAGACCATGGATGCAAACCCAGACTACTATACCCAGCCAAGCTATCGTTCACTATCAATGAAGAAAACAAAATATTCCAGGATAAAAACAAATTTAAAGAATACGTAGCTACTAATCCAGCCTTACAGAGAATATTAGAAGGAAAATCACAACCGAAGGAATCCAACATTCCCAACACTGCCTACAATAATTCAAACATCTAGCTACCATTCACAAGCACAAATCAAAGAAAGAAAATACATACACTCTACTACCTAAAAAAAAATGATCAGAGTCAACAACCACTGGTCATTAATATCACTTAATATCAATGGATTCAATTCACCTATAAAGAGGCACAGACTTAGAGATTGGATACGAAAACAGGATCCAACATTCTGCTGTTTACAAGAAACATACCTCAACCACAAAGACAGACACCTACTCAGAGTAAAGGGTTGGGAAAAGGTCTTCCAAGCAAATGGACCTAAGAAACAAGCAGGTGTGGCCATTCTAATATCTAACAAAATCGACTTCAAACTAAAATCAATCAGAAGAAATGGAGATGGACATTTCATACTCATAACAGGAACAATTCATCAGGAGGAAGTCTCAATCCTGAATATCTATGCTCCTAATATAAAGGCACCCACATATGTAAAAGAAACTCTTCTAGAACTCAAGGCAGTCATCAAACCACACACACTAATAGTAGGAGACTTCAACACTCCTCTCTCACCAATGGACAGGTCAAATAGACAGAAACCAAACAGAGAATTAAGAGATTTATTGGAGGTATTGAATCAAATGGACTTAACAGACATCTATAGAACACTCCACCCAAATAGGAAAGAATATACCTTTTTCTCTGCAGCTCATGGAACCTTCTCGAAAATTGACCACATACTCGGTAACAAAGCAAACTTCCACAGATACAAAAAAATATTAGTAACCACCATTAGTAACCATGGTGTCTTGTCAGATCACCATGGATTAAAATTAGAATTCAACAACAATGCTTCCCCCAGGAAACCAACAAACTCATGGAAGTTGAACAGTCAACTACTAAATCACCCCTGGGTCAAGGAAGAAATAAAGAAAGAAATTAAACTCTTCCTTGAATTTAATGAAAACAAAGACACAACATACTCAAACCTATGGGACACTATGAAAGCAGTGCTAAGAGGAAAGTTCATAGCACTAAGTGCCCAATTAAAGAAAACGGAGAAAGTATACATTGGAGACATAACAGCACACTTGAAAGCTCTAGAAAAAAAAGAAGCTGATTCACCCAGGAGGTCTAGAAGACTGGAAATAATCAAACTGAGAGCTGAAATCAACAAAATAGAAACAGAGAAAACAATCCAAAGAATCAATGAATCAAAAAGCTGGTTCTTGGAGAAAATCAACAAGACTGACAAACCCCTATCCAAATTAATCAAACGGCAGAGAGAGAGCATGCAAATTAATAAGATCAGAAATGAAAAGGGGGACATAACCACAGACACAGAGGAAATTCAGAGAATCATTAGATCTTACTATGAAAGTTTATATGCCACAAAGTTGGAAAATGTAAAAGAAATGGACATTTTTTTAGATAAGTACCATATACCAAAGTTTAACCAAGAACAGGTGAACAATCTAAATAGACCTGTTAGTCACGAAGTATTAGAAGCTGTTATCAAAAATCTGCCTACCAAAAAAAGCCCAGGACCAGATGGTTTCAATGCAGAATTCTACCAGAACTTCCAGGAAGAGCTAATACCTATAATCCTTAACGTATTCCACAATATAGAAACAGAAGAGTCATTGCCAAACTCCTTTTATGAAGCTACAGTTACCCTAATACCAAAACCACACAAAGACACAACCAAGAAAGAGAATTACAGGCCAATCTCACTCATGAACATCGACGCGAAAATTCTCAATAAAATACTGGCAAACCGAATCCAAGAACACATTAGAAAAATTATCCATTATGATCAAGTAGGCTTCATTCCAGAGATGCAGGGCTGGTTCAACATACACAAATCTATCAATGTAATCCATCATATAAATAAACTGAAAGAAAAAAACCATATGATCATCTCACTAGATGCTGAAAAAGCATTTGACAAAATTCAACACCCATTTATGATAAAGGTGTTGGAGAGACTGGGGATACAAGGATCATACCTAAATATAATAAAAGCAATATACAGCAATCTGACAGCTAACATCAAACTGAATGGAGAGAAACTCAAAGCCTTTCCACTAAAATCAGGAACGCGACAAGGAGGAACACGACAAGGCTGTCCACTCTCTCCATACCTCTTCAATATAGTGCTTGAAGTTCTAGCAATAGCAATAAGACAATATAAGGAGATCAAGGGGATTCAAATTGGAAAGGATGAAGTTAAACTTTCATTATTTGCTGACGATATGATAGTATACATAAGTGACCCCAAAAACTCTACCAAAGAACTCCTACAGCTGATAAACACCTTTAGTAACGTGGCAGGATACAAGATCAACTCCAAAAACTCAGTGGCCCTCCTATACACAAAGGATAGAGAAGCAGAGAGGGAAATCAGAGAAACATCACCTTTCATGATAGCCACAAATAGCATAAAATATCTTGGGGTTACTCTAACCAAGGAAGTGAAAGACCTATTTGACAAGAACTTTAAGTCTTCGAAGAAAGAAATTGAAAAGGATACCAGAAAATGGAAAGACCTCCCCTGCTCTTGGATTGGGAGAATCAACATAGTAAAAATGGCAATTCTACCAAAAGCAATCTATAGATTCAATGCAATCCCCATCAAAATCCCATCAAACTTCTTCACAGACCTTGAGAAAACAATAATCAAGTTTATATGGCAAAACAAAAAACCTAGGATAGCCAAAACAATCTTATACAATAAAAGAACTTCTGGAGGCATTACCATCCCTGACTTCAAACTCTACTACAGAGCTACAGTATTGAAAACAGCTTGGTATTGGCATAAGAACTGAGAAGTTGACCTATGGAATCGAATAGAAGACCCAAATATTAACCCACAAACCTATGAACACCTAATTTTCGACAAGGGAGCTAATGATATACAATGGAAGAAGGAAAGCATCTTTAACAAATGGTGCTGGCATAACTGGATGTCAACCTGTAGAAGAATGAAAGTAGATCCATATCTATCACCATGCACAAAAATCAAGTCCAAATGGATTAAAGACATCAACATTAATCCGTCCACTTTGAACCTGATAGAAGAGAAAGTGGGAAGTAGTCTACAAGATATAGGCACAGGAGGCCTCTTCCTAAGTAGGACCCCAGTAGCACAGACAATAAGAGAAACAATGAAAAAATGGGATCTACTGAAACTGAGAAGCTTCTGTAAAGCAAAGGACACTGTCAGTAAGATAAAAAGGCTGCCTTCTGACTGGGAGAAGATCTTCACCAACCCCTCATCAGACAAAGGTCTGATCTCCAAAATATACAAAGAACTCAAGAAACTAGACACTAAAACTCTAATTAACCCAATTAAAAAATGGGGTACTGAACTGAACAGAGAATTCACAACAGATGAACCTCAAATGGCCAGAAGACACTTAAGGTCATGCTCAACCTCCTTAGCGATCAGGGAAATGCAAATAAAAACCACTTTGAGATACCATCTTACACCTCTCAGAATAGCTAAAGTCAAAAACACCAATGATAACCTATGCTGGAGAGGATGTGGAGAGAGGGGAACTCTCATCTATTGTTGGTGGGAATGCAAACTTGTGCAGTCACTGTGGAAATCAGTGTGGCGGTTTCTCAGGAAACTGGGAATCAACCTCCCTCAGGACCCAGCAATTCCACTCTTGGGAATATACCCAAGAGATGCCCTATCATACTACAAAAGTATTTGTTCAACTATGTTCATAGCTGTACTATTTGTAATAGCCAGAACCTGGAAACAGCCTAGGTGCCCCTCAATAGAAGAATGGTTAAAAAAGGTGTGGAACATATACACATTAGAGTTTTACTCAGCGGTAAAAAATAATGACATCTTGAATTTTGCATGCAAATGGATGGAAATAGAAAACGCTTTACTGAGTGAGGTAAGTCAGACCCAAAAAGAGGAACACGGTATGTATTCACTCATAAGTGGATTCTAACCATAATTAAAGGTCTTTGAGCCTATTATTCGTGATCCTAGAGAAGCTAAATAAGAAGATGAACCTGATGAAGATTATTTAGCTATCCGCCAGGAGGTAGGAAATAGACAAGAGTCCCAGGTAACCTCGGGTGCATGGGGGGGTGGGTGGGAGGGTTGTTGGAAGGGGAGAGGGTTAGAGAGAAGGGAGTAGGGGAGGAATGGGGAAAGCTAGGTGGACCGGGATGGGGGGAGGGAGGAAGGATGAATATGGGATCAGGGAAGAATATATTTCAACTAAGGGAGTCATTTTAGGGTTTACAGGAGACTTGATTATATATGGGATCCCAGGTCCAAGGAGAGATCCCCAGATTGTTCTCTGGACAGAAGAGAGGGTTCCTGAACCGGCCTTGGCCCATAACCATACTGATGAATATTTTGCTTATCACCATGGATCCTTCATCTGGCGAAGGATGGCGATACAGACTGAGACCCATATTGGAGCACCGGACTGAGCCCCCCAAGGTCCAAATGAGGAGCAGAAGGACTGCGAGGGATGCTATCACCCACTGATACAAGGGGACGGATCTAATGAGAGTTTACCAAGGCCAGTTGGACTGGGACTGAAGGAGGACGTGATCTAACCAGATTCTCTGAATGTGACCGGATTCTCTGAATGTGGCTGGCCCGAAGTCTTTCTGAAAAGCCATTGACTATGACACTGAGACTTGTTTCCTCTGCATATACTGGATTTTGGGGATCCAGTCTGTTTGGATACTCACCTGCCTGGTCCTGGAGGGAGGGGGGAGGAACTTGAACTTCCCACAGGGCAGGAAACCCTGACTGCCCTAAGAGATGAAGAGGGAGGAGGAGAGGGAGTGGGGAGATTGGGAGGGTGTTGGGAAGAGGGGCGGAAATGGAAACTTTTATAATTTAATAAAATTACTTTAAAAAACAAATTTGCAGGCAGGCAACCACTGTAGATCACAGGGTTTGTATCTGGGTTGGTGTCTTTGGAAGTATGAGGAATACCTTCCAATAACATTAATACTAGTCTGTAGGGGTGACGGCTCTAGGTAGGCACCAGTTTGACTTCTTTGTGTTTAGTGAGCTGTGTAGATGTTGTCTTCAGAAATACGGTCTTACTGGTGTGTGAGCTCACGGGGGTTCATAAAATGAAGACTTAGAGACACATTGAGAATGAATTTAGCCTCTGCGCCTGCAGGGGGCTCAGTTTCAGTGAGCTGAACTGCTTTCCCTCTGATTCAGTATCTTTATTTTTTCCTGTATTTACACCTTAGCTGGTAGATTTCCGTGTTTCAGAACAAACCGATTGAAGCTTCTGACAATGCAATGTCAGGTGCAAACACCTGATTCAAGTCTGGCTTTCCTTTAAACCAAGTTTTGCCTAGGTTTTGTATTCATGGGGAACTCTCAGTCAAGATTTACATAAGACAACAAAGTGTATTTGTAACACAAAGGAAGGTCTAGGGGCTGTGTGAAAACTCCTGAGCCAGGCCAGGTATAACCCAGAGGAGTTTCAAGGATAGTGGAGGTTGCTTGCTATCTCTCTGGTGCCAGGCCAGCAGGACATTATACCACACCTTACCCTTAGTTTGTGGAGAAAAACCAAAAGCCTTGGCAATTGCCTGTGTTTTGGGGGGATTTCCATGGGACCCTTTGACCAACAATTCAGTTAGATGGAACCCATTCCTGGCACTAGAAGTTTTATTTAGTGAATGAGAACTCTCTAGTTGGCATTTTGTCTTCACTGCTTTTGGTAAATCCAATTTAGATTTCTCTCACCTTTGTATATATTTTAAGATAATTATACTATATTAGGTTCCATATATACTCTCAAATGGTCCTCTTTCCTTGTATTCACACCTTTACCCTTGATGGGGAATCTCTAACGGTCAATAACCTTTAAGAGGTTGGAACAGATTAGGGTGTGACCTTTTGTGTACTCAGAGAAAACCAATGGCCTGCCCAGGGCTCCCTGTCTCTGGCTCCTGCATTACACACCTGAGGTTGGATTTCTCGTTCCTGTTTTGTGAGTTTGCCTATTAATAATAAAGAAATATAATTGGAATCAACTTGGGATTCTTTGACCACGCCCTCACCCCAACATACCCCTATCTCTCTCCCTGTCCCGGTTTGAGCCTCCATTTACCTCTCTCTCTCTCTCTCTCTCTCTCTCTCTCTCTCTCTCACACACACACACACACACACACACACACACACCTATTATCTACCCCTATCTGTTTCCCATTCCTAAAGAGATCCTTCCATCTCCTCTAGTCTCTTAGTATATTCCTCACCTTGCAGTTATACAGGTTGTAGCCTGCTTCTCAGACTTAATAGTTATTTCACTCAAGTTCTGGATTATCTCACTCAATATAATTTTTTTTCCTAACTAAATCCTTTTACCTGCCAATTTCTTAATTTTTCTTTTTAAGAAATTATTAATATCCCATTGTGCATATGCACAATATTTTCTTTATCCATTCATCTGTTGATGGGTATCGAGGTTGTTACCAAGTTCTGGAAACCGTGAATAGAGAGTTAAAGAAGATGGCTGAACAAGTGTCTCTGTAGTAAGATGCAGAGTCCCTTGGGTGTGTGTCAAAGAGTGATAAAGCTGTGTCTTCTTATACAGTGGTAAAGCTGTATCTTCTGTTTAGATTTGGTCTGAAATCTGCTTTACCAGATATTAAAATAGTTATGCTGGCTTGATTCTTGGGCCCATTTGCTGGGAATATTTTTTTCTATCCTTTAATACAGAGCTTGATGGTAAGGTGTATTTTTTTGAATGCTGCAGAAAAATCAATACTATTTTCTCATCCAGTCTGTTAGTTTGTGTCTTTTTATTGGAGAATTAAAACCATTGATATTGAGTAATATCAATGAACAGTATTTACTGATTCCTGTTATTTTGTTGTTATGGTGTGGATTTCCCACCCTCTTTTGATTAGATGATCTGGGATTACTTATTCCTTTTATTTTCTTGACTGTAGTTAACCTCTTCAGGTTCAAGTTTTTCTTCTAGCACCTTCTGTAGAGATGGATTTATAGTCAGGTACTGTTTCAATCTATTGTAATTGAAAGTTTTTCTGGGTATAGTAGTCTGGGCTGGCATCTACAGTCTCTTGGAGTTTGGAGAATATTCATCTAGGCCCTTCTGGCTTTTTGAGTCTCCATTGAGAAGTCAGATATTATTCTAATGGGCTGCTATTTGCATGATGCTTAATCTTTCATCTTGAAGCATTTAATATTCTTTCTTTATCTTGAAAGTTTAGTGTTTAGTTTCTTGATTATTGTATGTCATGGGGAATTTCTTTTTAGTGTTCTGTGTGCATCTTGTACCTTGATAGCTACATCCTTATTAAGGATAGGGAAATTTTCTTCTACAATTTTGTTAAAAGTATTTCCAGTGACTTTGACATGGGCTTCTTCTCCCTCTTTTATTCCAATTATGCATAGATTTTGTCCTTTCATAGTGTTCTAGATTTCCTGAATGTTTTGTGAATTTTTTGTTTTTAGTTTTTGTTTTATTTGACATTTTCTTTGACAGACATCTCCATTTCTTCTATCTTGTCTGAGTATCTGAGATCCTCTCCTCCATCTCTTGTTTTCTGTTGGTTTTGTTTGAGTTCCTACATTTTTCATTATCAGTTGACCTCATTTTGAGTTTTCTTTAGTGATTCTATTCTTACTTTCATGTTTTGAGATGTTCTTTTTATTTTACCCTACTGTTTGTGTTTTCACAAACTTTGTTAATGAATTTACTCATATTCTCTTTAAACTCTTTGAACATATTCATAATAGCTATTTTGAAGTTCTCTTCTCATGCTTCTCATGAATTTCTCAGGACCTATTATAAAATGGTAGCTTGTTTCTGGTGGAGACATATTTGCCTGGATTTTACTGATTTTTTCATGCCAGTGTCTAGGAATTTGTATTTGTGATTATTGAAATTCTAGGTATTGATATTTGGTCTTGTTTTTGTTGTTTGAGTGTTTTGATCCTTGGCTTCTGTTGCACTGTCTGGACCTTAGAAAAGTGTAGTCGATGTGGTTTGCTTGGTAGGAATGCTCCTGAGCCTCTCCTGATTTTGGCCACTGGGAATTCTTAGTAGAATGTGTTTCTAGGTATTAGTTGCTGGTGAGAAGAAATGGGGATAGGCTGAGAGGGTCCACAGGGAAGAGAAAGATTGAGCCTGCCACAAGAATCTGGGGATTTCCCAGGGAGTAGTATCAGAAAGGGGGGACAGTGCCTCATAGATGGTCTGTTACAAGGCTAGGGATGAGACTGGGGAGTTGCCAGAAGGATATTTAATAAGCTGCCTCGATGAGTGTAATGGGTGTTGTTGTGTGCCAATTTGATACAAGCTAGAATCATCAGAGGAAGGAACCTCAGTGAAAGAAATGCCTCCCTGAGATCCAGATATAAAGCATTTTTTCAGTTAGTAATCAATGGGAGAGGGTCCAGACCATGGTGGGTGGTGCCATCCCTGGGTGTTAGTCCTGGGTTCTATAAAAAGGAAAGTTGAGCAAGCCAATGCAGGCAAGTCAGTAAGCTGCTACCCTTCATGGCCTCTGTATCAGCTCCTGTCTCTGGGATCCTGCCCTGTTTGAATTCCTGTCCTGACTTCCTTCATGGATAAACAGCAATGCTGAGTGTAAACCTAATAAATCCTTTCCTCCCTAACTTGTCCTTTGGACATGCTACTTTATCTCAGCAACAGAAACTCTAACTGAGACAATGAGAAAGTTTTGAGCCTCCTATTACAGGCTTTTACCCAAGATGGCCTTCATGACTTCATAATAGGCAAAAATCCAGATTTTTGGAATTGTGGAAATTGTGGAAACCTCGTGGCTTATGTGACTATCACATCTCATCACAGGCACACAGAAGTACAGGGAATGTACCTCACTTATATGTATTAGAGATCTTAAAATACAACTTGCATAATTCAAATGCAAAATTTTTATTTAAGTTGGAACAGGGTTTGTCCACTTGCACCTGCTTTCTGTCGTTCAGCAGACATCATAAGAGACTGTCAATTACGTCATCATGAGGTTAAAACAACCATTTCAGAATTTGTGGGGTTTTTTTTGAAGCAAACTCATACATTTTATTTTTTATTTTTTAATATTTATTTATTTATTAAAAATTTCCACTAGATCTGGATGGAGCGGGGAGGACCTTGGACTTCCCATGGGGCAGGGAACCCTGACTGCTCTTAAGAATTTGTGTGTTTTTAGATTATTTGTGGTACTAACTCAAAAGTTATGTTTTATATTCTGTTTTACATTCAAGAGTCCTTAAAATATTTGGTACAGTTTCTTCAAAATAATTTTTCTTTTTGTTTTCTTTAATAAAAAACAGAAAAGAAATTAAACTCCCACATGCTCAAATCACATCAAAAGTTCCATGGCCCAGGTGATTAAAATAGATTCTGAATTCAGCAAAACTCCTTTGACTGTTACTGAAGTTACCATGCAAAAAGCATCAGTGGCAGGCACAGTGGTTTAATTCTTCAATAAATGTTTGTTATTACAATATTTTTGGTAACAAGTTTAAGGACACTAATTAAAAAGTATTCCATGTTTTAAGATAACACGTAAGTTATTAAGATTACATATTTATATGGGATATATTCTAAAATATATACACACATAAAAACATTGTATTGAGTATACACATTTCTAAAAAAAAAAAAGAGCTTCACCTAAAGATGAAAGCAATGTATAGTGTCTGGGTCCAAGAAACAATGTAGCCTGTAGATTTCCAGGCCTCCCAATTATAAATTAAAAATATAAGTGATACCTCATTGGCATCTACTGTGTCCAAAACCAGAGCATTCTTTCGAGTTTTCACTGTGGTTTCATTGACCTGAACTCATGTATACTTCCTGTGTGGCGTATGTGATACTTTGTTTGTGCTCTAACAAATAAAATATGCATGAAAAATCAGAGGGCAGAGCTAGCCACTAGTTAACCATAGAGGTCTAGGTCTGTACAGACAGACAGGAAGTGATATGGCTGGTAGAAAGAGGAATATGACCCTGCAGGAGACAGGAAGGAACTCAGACTTTACAAATGAGGAGTTAGCATGGTAAGAGTTGCCCCTTTATCTCTCTGATCTTTCAGCATTTACCCTGATAACTGGCTTAGATCTTTATTATTAAGATCAATTAGAACTCATGCTACAAATGGCATACTAATGTGAAGCTCTCGAATTTCCATCAGGTCTGAAAAAGTATTTTTCAAAAGGGCTTCTAAACACACAATAATGGAGCCCAAAACCGATTTCAAGTTATTTCTCTCATGTGGGCATGGTATGGAGATGACGAGGCATGCGGGCTTGAGCACAGCATGTCAGATTCCTGCCTCAGTACACAGAGATGTCTTCAAGCTGCGTAGCATGCTGCATGGTGGATTTAGCTTTTGCTCACAAAAATAAAAAAGGCTAAAAGATACACAGTAAAAAGGTCAAGACAGAAAAAACCTCTAAATAGGTTCCAATGTGTTTTACAATTGTGCACAGGCTTACGAAAGAAAGAAAATTGGTATAGACACTTCTGAAAAGAAATAGCTGTTTTTTTTTTAAAAAAAAAACAAAGTCTTTAAAGAGACAGCAAAAATCATATAAGAGAAAAAATGCCATGGAAAGATTGGAAATAAACAGGGAGTCTGGATCCTGTATGTTACTGTGTTGATTTTGAATTTTTTGATGGCGGATGGACAAGAGACTGCTGGGAGTCATGGAATTCAAAGAGACTGATAAACTACAACAACCTAAATGTTTTAAAAATGCCTTCCCTTTAAAACAGAAGCCAAAAAATATATTTGTAAAATGGAACTTAAAAGATGTACTGCTTTTGGTAAGGGGTTTTGCTTTTATTTCCATAGGAGTGACAAAGCTGTAGATACTATCAAAATTGATAAATGTATTGGGAGGCTACTTGTTGATTCCCACTGCCTGGCGAGCTTAGACCTGAAATAATCACACAAAAACTGTAATAATTAAATTACTGCTTGACCCATTAGCTCTAACTTCTAATTCGCTAACTATTACATCTTAATTTAACCCATCTCCTTTAATCTGTGTATTGCCGCGTGGCAGTGGCTTACTGGCAAAGTTTCGGCATGTCTGACTCTGGCGGCAGCATGGCATCTCTCTGACTCTGCCTTCCTCCTCCCATGTTATAGGCCATACCAGTACTTTTCATTAACCAACAAAATAGACAGAAGGATCTCCCATACCATTTTCCTTTTCCTGTTTAAACAAAAAGGAAGACTTTAACATAGTAAAATTACATATAACAAAAACAGTTTTCAAGCAAGAATTACAGTTAAAATATTTATATCTACTTTATCTTTTATAATAACTAAGGAAAACTGTAACTATAACAATTAATTCCTCAACTCCATCAAAGACTCCAGAAGAATATAATATTACCTAAGTAAGCAGGAAGTCCATTAAAAGCAACTTCTAAAACTCTATAATTGACAGAGACATCTCACTACCTGGACAGTCACCAAAGTTCTTCTGTACCTTTGGGGCATCCATCTTCAGCCTACAGGCCCATAGTATCCAGCAGACTTTTCCATGAAGCAGGGAATCTCAAAGACAGTTCCAACTATATTGGCAGTTTGTCAGTCACTTTCTTCTGTGTCCTGCAGGATGTCTGGCAGACTCTTTCATGTAGCAGGAACCCCAAAGGACGGTCTTACTTTTAGGCAAGTTAAGCAATCATTTCTCTGTGGGTTCTGCATGTCCAGTTAAGCAGTCCAGGCAAAAACAGCTTCCTGCCCAAATGACTAGCAAACCCCATAAGGAAGCTCTTTAATGTCCATCTTTCTCTTGAAGTAATTGGTGCTGTCAGGAACATATATGTCTCATTGTCATGAAAAGTTCTAAGTTATTAAAACATTTTAAATGCCATATTCTGAAGGTCTCTAAAAGATTTGAAGAATTCCTATCTATCTGAAATACATCTTTGTAAATCTAGAAAATCTAACTAACATGACTACAAGCTTGACTATTATAGATGGCTCTCTATTTACCTATATTTCTTAGTTATACATTACATTTTTAAATGAGCTGCACAAACATAATGCATTAATCAAGGGCAGAAATATACATATAACAAAATTGACCATAAGTTTGTATCAACAAACTAAGATCCATACCAATGCAAATCTCTATAGCATTTCCCCCTTTAAATGTAAAGCAGCATTTACAAACAATATTTGGAAATATGGACATAATTTCATCTAAACTTCTTCCTGCTGATTGTTGGGCATAATAATTTTTGAGGGGTGTTCAAGGTGACCTTTCAAGGATCTTGCTCCATCAAACCACATTAGTCTGGAAGCACTCCACAGATTCTCATCCTCTGTGAAAACAAGAGAATGAAAACAAAGCACCAAATCCTAAGACCCAAATTCTGAAATCATGATATCTTTATAATATACATGCTGGTTTACCTTAGCAGCCTATACAATGAAATGTATCTCTGTTCTTAGCTCATTCACAGTCAAAAAAATTCAAAGATAACACAATAATATACATAATCCAGACTCTCTGTGAATTTTCCATTTTTATATGGCTTATTTATTCTGTTTCTTTAAAGATTTTACCTTTTTTAAAAGCATTAAATTAATTTTATGACTCTCTATACCCCCTTTCTTCTCTATTACAAGCCTATGTACATTTATCCAACACTATGACTCATATGGATTTGTCTTTATTGCATATCTGTAATTCTTTACTGTCCAGAAGCACTTTTTAAAATGCTAAGCACTTCTTAAAACTAAGCTGCACTATTACTATGGTATATAAGGTACTTCCTGCGTGTCCACCCAGTCTAAAACTTAAGCTGCACCATTACTATGGTATGTGCTGTACTTTATGCTTGCCCTGCACAGTCCAGGATGGTGGAGCCGCTCACACGTCTGAGAGCCATGAGCACAGCCCCATTCTCAGGCACACAGCCAGTCTATGTCACCATTAGCAAGCTGCAGCATTCTGCCCATCCAAACACTCTGTAGCTGGATCTCCTGCCTAAAAAAGTCAAAGTTCATGCTGGCAACACCAGCCAGCATTTCAAAACAGCACGGCTTTTTTTCTGCTGCGGAGTCAGGAAAACATCTTAGGAAAGAGCTGCAGCATGCTGCCAAGAAAAAAGCAAGTCGCTGTGTTAAACTCTGTATTTTTGCTTCTAGAATTCCGTGTTAAGCTTTCTCAGTTGTTCAGTGGATTTTAGTTGGCCATGTGGGCACCAATTTGTAGTGGGAGGCTGCTTGTTAGGTTCTACAGCCCAGCTAGTTTAGACCCAAAATAATCACATAGAAACTGTATTAATTAAATCACTGCTTGGTCCATTAGCTCTAACTTCTTACTGGCTAACTCTTACATCTCTGTGTATTGCTATGCGGCAGTGGCTTATGGGCAAAGTTTCGGCATGTCTGACTCTGGTGGCAGCTCCATGATATCTCTCTAACTCTGCCTTCCTCCTCCCATGCTATAGACCAATTCAGTTTTTTATTCATTAACCAACAAAAGCAACACATAGACAGAAGGAGCTCCCATACAAGATAAAGGTTTAATTTGAACAAGAGACCTCTGGATTAGAAGAGGTGATACTTCATCAAACAGCATGACTATTCAATTTAAACTAACCTATAAAACTAACAAATGCTTTTTATTTGATCAGATATAACTTTCCAAAAGGGTACATCCCTAAGTTTAGGGTTGGGGCAGAGGTTTTCTTTTGTCTTTTCAAGAGAATGAAGTCATCCAGCTAAGAAATCTGAAGATTCCTGGAGAAATGAAACATGTGTACATCGTCTTTTAATAGTTCCAGTTTAATTAAAAATAAAGCTGGCTTTAGAGTGTGGCTCTCCTCTAAACCCAAACATCTTGTTAAAGTAAAACCTAAAATTTCTGTTTCATGTCAGAAGATCCACCTGATATGTGACAGAAGGAAAACATAAATTAAGGGACTATTGTACTGCCACTAATCTCATAATCCTTTGATTTTATTTTGACTATTTAACAGTTTTTTCTTCAGGTATTAATAAATATCTCAAAATTTATAAGATTAATACATATATATTAAACTTTTTGTCATGATATTAATGGTCATATAAAGTGCTAACTTATTTTATAAGAAGGCTTCACTTAACTTTGTGTACAGAATTTCAGGTTTGAGTCTCTATCAGGTTCCTAGAAATTAAGAATTTGACTGCCAAACTTTGCCAAGACAAGGTAGGGCAGCCCTTTGGAATATCCGCTTCAAAGAAAAGTCTGTTAGATATGCTAGGCTAAAGATGGATATCCTAATGTTACAGAGGAATCTTGGGTAGAGCTGTTTCTGTCATTTCTTAGATTTTTTGGAAGACACTTGCTTGTACTTCCTGCTTACTCAGATAATATTATTTTCTTCTTGGGTCTCTGATACAGTTGAAGACTTTATAGTTATAGTTTTTCTTGTTACCAGGTTCAGAAAAGAAATTCACTAAAGAGGTGTAAACTATATAAGGTTGAGAGATAATAAAATACGGTTTTGATAATGCAAGTTAGAAGAGAAAGTGAATTGGGTACATTTTTTTGATCAAAAAGATGGGGTAGATGTGGACTATTTTCTCTGAATTTGTCAATTGCTAATAAACTAGACACTGCTGATGTATTTATTGTAGTATATATTATACAGAGTTATTGTACTTATTGTGCGTGTTTTTTCTTATATTCATTGTAACCATTTTTATTTTAGACAAAAAAGGGAAAATGTGGTGATGTTTTGTTTGTGCTATGACAAATAAAGATTGCCTGGAGATCAGAGGGCAGAGCTAGCAACTAGTTAACCACAGAGGTCTGGAGATTTGTATAGACAGATAAGAAATGGTATAGTTAGGTGGAGAGAGGAATATAAGGCAGGAGGAGACAGGAACTTGGCATTTTTAGCCGAGGAGTTAACAAAGTAAAAGTTGGCTGAAGCTTGCTCCTTCATCTCTCTGATCTTTCAGCATTTCTCCTGATATCTGGCTCTAGGTTTTTATTAAGACCAATTAGAACCAATGCTACACTTCCAAAACTGGAACAATTTTATTACTGGGAGAGTGGTTTGGGGACCTGAAATTTAATGTAGACAGAGGAATTATAAAATTTCAACTTTATAAAAACAAAAAATGTCACAGCTGATTCTGTATTCATTGTTTTAATGGTAAGACTTGATATTATCACAAACTTTCATACAGGGAAAGAGTGAATTTACAAACAGGCTAAATAGTCCACTTAAATATTTTTTTTCTCCAAAAGACTAGTGAATAAATTTTTAAAGTAAATTCTTACTTGTTGGAAAAATTGAAGAATGTATATATAATTTCTTTAACATAAAATGTGTTTTCTACATCTTTTCCATGAAGGCATATGGTTTGTTACACATTCTCTTTAGTAACAATGATCTTTATATCATTGTGATTTAAATCAATCTATTTGTATTCAAATATTATAGCTAAAGTATCATTAGAATATGCACACATATTTACTGCTTGCCTTAAATATAATTAATTAGATCAAGGATACAGAACTTTTTGCATGCTATGAATCACTTTTGAATTCAACAGCTGGTGCTACCCATCCCTTAGCAAGCTAAATGATATTTGACTTATCACTATAAAATAATTTAACAAAGAAAGCTAGGTAAATGGTAAGGGAAAATGCCTAATATCACTTCTATCAGAATGAAAGTTGTTTTGAAAATAAAACAAATTCCAGCTTCTCTAGCTACTGTAATCATGTTTTTACCTTTTTTTTGGAAATCATTTCTTTGTCCATTCTATACATGTATATAATCTATAAAGTTATTGTACATTTGGTGCCTTGATTATGTCAGATGTTTGTTACTTTAATTATGTAGCTTTATATTTTGACATACAACAATTGATTCTACATGTCAATAACCAAGCACATATATATCATACTATACAACATCACAAATTTGTTAGGTGCTTGGGGGGGTAGCTTTTGTTGATACTAATAACAAATCTATCACTGAAAATTATGACCATAAATTATTGAGTACTCAATTTTAAGCATCATTTGCTTTGTATCACTTACTTAATTATGTATACTGAAGACAGAAACTTTTTACATATGAGAAAAAGAATGTTTTTAGCATGCTCACATGAGATACACCTAAGGCACTAATGAAGAATTTTAAGTTTTGAGTTGACTTTTCAATTTATTGCAATTTATTTTAGAGAGATGCAATTCTTTGTTGTTGAGATTCCCACTACATCTCATTACAAAGTAGTAAATCATACCTTCTTAGACATTAATACATTCTGAAGGAGGAGCCATTGACAATGAAATCAGCCACTATATACACATATTCTCGGAAAACCATAAAGAAATAAAGATAATTTCTTTGTTTGTAATACATTCTACAACAGATACTTTCACTGTTAGGCAGCTTTACTGCTGGTCTTGATCTGATTTTTAGGTGATCATGGGATTTTCCCATATCTACTACTGACCTATATTACCTTACACCTTATGAGAAGAAAGTACAGCTTGATTTAATAGAAGCCCTGTGATCCCAAATGAGCTTCTAGAGACTTCCACCTAAGTTTACCTGAGGCACTTTTTGCAGAATTGTAGGACAGTGAGCTAGAATTCCCAGGAAGCACCGGAAAAATTAGATCTTTTCTAATTCTAACCATTTCAGATCTGTTATTACACAGTCTGGCTCCTCCCAAAGACATGAGAGGAAACTAAAACAAATTGAAATGGTCTCAGAGAAAAGATTGACTTAGATTCTCAGGCCATTTACAAAGAAACCTCTGAGAAAGAATGTTCTTCAGTGACTCCATTGAGAAAAGCACTCTGTATGGATCCTAGTTAAACTTATTTCCTGGTGATTCTTAATATGTGTAGACATATACATCATGGATCAAATTACTTAATTCTACTAATACAGACTTTAATTTTCTGAATTGTTAGCAATTTAAGAGTCATTCAGAGTTACAGCAACCTAAACATCAGAGAGTAGGTATGTTAACGCTATGTAAAAGCAAGTAACAAGTTATCCTTCTTGCATATCCTTGTCTTAAAAAGTCTATATTATACTTCATCATATTTAAGAACTTGTCATATGTAGCTACTAAATTACATGTTTGGAGAGTTTTACTTTCTAGAGTCTCACAGCATCCAAGGAACAAAGAAATCATCTTTCCCCCGCTCTATAGAAGCAGCTGCTCATGTTCTTGGGATTAACCCTGGTTAACTCACATCTGAAGGTGATTTATAGAGTCAAAATTATTTAATATACAAATCAATTCCCCCATGTGATTTTGATCCATGTTACTGTAAGAAACAGCAATCTGATAAGCTTTATAAATAATCGTTTGGTGTACCTACAGAGTTCTTACTAACAACTCAGATATATAAATATAGTGCCCTGTACTACCACCAGTGACAATCTGAGTAAATGATGCACATCTCAAAATCTCTTAAACCCAATGAATCTTTGTGGATGATTTGATTTTTTAATAGAAAATTAATAATACTAGGACTATGTGTTTATCCATCAGCTATTTTGTTAGTCTAGGGGGCACTGGTATATGTTTAGGAACATCTACAAAAGTGGAAATCTTGTTATAGCAAAGGCAAAAGATTTTTAAACATAAGTACATTTGATCTAATTTTTGCAGGCTTTCCTATGCTTCAGACACTATATTAGATTCTCAGAATAAAATACAATAGAAATAAGTCCCAATATACGCAGGTTGAGCTCAATAGGCTACTTAAGGAGGTATTGTTGAAAACCAGTGGATCAAAGAAGCTAGATTCTGTAGTGTAGACTATCAGGAAGGAGACAACATCACAACACAATGCGCATATCCTATAGTCTACAGAGGATTCCCTTAGCATCCACCCTAGAGTCAAGCAGCACATACAAGACTAAACATTACCTAAGAGTAATGTGGAAGACAAATAACAACAGAAGAAAAGACAATAAGTAAGCGGGTCAGAAAGAATCACTAGCTAACAAAACCTTAAAGCTTCATCATTAGTGAAGCATTAAAGGACTTTCCCCATCTAACAAAGAACAGAACATTAAACTACCTGATCTCTGGTCTTAAACCATATCAGAGATACAAATTCACTCTGTATAACTTAACTTCATTCAGTAGCAAACTTGAAGACAACTTAGAGATTAAAAATTATAACATTCAGCAAGGTAAAATTGACAATACATGTATCTGGCTATAAATTACAGGTATATGAAGAATAAGCAACTCTGGTCCTGGTCCACAAGAAGGAGGATCTACAGCAAACAATAGATGTTAGAATTATAGTGAATTTCATTGAATTATATATATTTAAAATGTAGAACAAAAAAATGAACAAAGTATATATGTAAACATACACACACAAAACAAACAAATAAAAACAAAACAAAATTAATCTAACTTCTAGAGATGAACACGATATGTGAAATACAAGCCTAAAAATTAGGAACCCTTGGTAACTGAAGAAAACTACACCAGAACAATTCAAATCAAAGTCTGCAAAATCAGTGAAAATGAGCTAGAAAAAAAGGACACTTTACACACTGAACAAAAACAATGATGATAGATTTCTTGTCAGAAATAAGGCAAGCAAGATATGGAGAGATGTCTTGGGCATATTGAGAGAATTTTTACTGTCAATCTGAGAGCTTTCACCCAGAGAAACTATCTTTCAAAAATGAAGGGAAAAAAGACTGTTTTCAGACACAGAGCTGGCAAATATCAGCACAACAGACATGTGTGGGACAATGTTGGCACAGACGCTTGAGATGAAAGGAAAACGATTTCAAGATACAGCGACAAAACTCAACGGAACTTTAAGACAAACACAAATCCACAACAATGTTAGAAATTTAAACTCCTCTTCCTTCAGGATGAGGAAATGAGTAGTGAGTAAAATTTAGAGTCCGTGAAAAACAGTCTCAAACAACTATCCTAGTAGATACTCATAAAGCACTCCATTCTACAGCAACGGAATATATATTGATTTTAAATTAGAATAGAACATTTACTAAGACCCTTTTCTGTGATGTAAATAAAGTATCAACAAACTTAAAATAATTAGTTTTAAAGCATGTTCTCTGGTCACAGTAGAATAAAATTAAACACTGACAAGTAAACTATAGCAATAAACCCTAAGAAAACCATAGGTTGAAGAACAACCTAAAGGAGAAACAAATATCCCTAACTGAACAAAAACGTAAACACATCAACCAAACCCACACTTGAAATAGGAATCAGCAATTCTGACTAAGTTTTGACTCCTCTGTGTGTGAAGAAATTTCGTTAACCATGGCCACAGGTCACTTATCCTACAACACAGCCACAGAGCTGGGTTGCAGCATCTGACAATGTAGGGAACACAACATCTACAAGATTTACTGCTTGTTTGTTTAAAGAATATACTCACCCAACATTAGGGAATAGGAACGCTTTCTAAACAATCAATGTTTTGGATAGTATAAAAGTTCAATGAACAAGACTTAAAGTATGTAGATAAAATAACTTTTTAAAGATCAGAGAGAAAGAAATGTAGAAAATGCAAATAAATGAGGAAAAACCAAAGCACTAAAATCTGGTTCTTTCAATGGGTAGAGGAAATTGACAAATCTCTACCAGGAATTTTAATCTATCTATCTATCTATCTATCTATCTATCTATCTATCTATCTATCTATCTATCTATCTATCATCACTTATCAGGAAAAAGACTATTATGAGCAATTTGGATGGATGGTTAAGCCCATTAAAGTAAAGAGTTACAAATATTACTAAAATATGCAAATTATAAAACGCACTGTCCACTGTCATCAAAAACACCTCAAAATTCTTTTTTTATTTTATTAAAAATTTCCACCTCCTCCCCTCCTCCCATTTTCCTTCCTCTCCCCCCACTCCCTCTCCCTCTCTCTCTCCAGTCCAAAGAGCAGTCAGGGTTCCCTGAGCTGTGGGAAGTCCAAGGTCCTTCCCCCTCCATCCAGGTCTAGGAAGGTGAGCATCCAAGCAGACTAGGCTCCAACAAAGCCAGTCCATGCAGTAGAATCAAAACCCAGTGCCATTGTCCTTGGCTTCTCAGTCAGCCCTCATTGTCAGCCACGTTCAGAGAGTCCGGTTTGATCACATGCTCCATAGCTCCCATTCCAGCTGGTCTTGGTGAGCTCCCATTAGATCAGCCCCTCCGGCTCAGTGGTTGGACGCACCCCTCGCGGTCCTGACTTCCTTGCTCATGTTCTCCCTCCTTCTGTTCCTCATTTGGACCTTGGGAGCTCAGTCCAGTGCTCCAATGTGGATCTCTTTCTCTATCTCCATCCATCGCCAGATGAAGGTTCTATGATGATATGCAAGATATTCATCAGTGTGGCTATAGGATGCAACTCAAAATTCTTTCAGGAAGTCCTTAAAACTGACAAGATTTATAGGATCCTCCACCACCAAGAATTAATAAACAGTAAAAGATACATGAGAGTAACTCTCAGAAAAACAAATCTCTGAAGAAGACTCTTAAACAAACCCAGCAACATGGGAGAAGCAGAGATGAGATGAATCACTTAGAAGGAGACATTGCTGCTGCTCTTATGTGTTCCTGTATTACCTGTATTCCTGTAAGTAACCTCAGCAAAGCTCAGTAGCTCACCAAGTTGAATTTTGGTGATAGCCATTCCTTGACCTGTCCTTGGCTGCCTGTCTTGGGTAAGTAAACATGTTAGTATTGTGTCTCCTCAGGAAAAGTCTGTCATCCAACACTATGCATGGGATCTTAATGATTTACAGGAAGAGTCTTTCAAATATTCAACGAATTAGTAGAATCAAGAATCAACTATTTTCAAAACATTGAAAAGGAAGTAACATATGCCAACTTATAGTATGAGGCTAGCTTTATCATGATACCAAATGTACGTAAAAATAAATCAAGAAAATAATCAATTAAAATTAAATAATCAGAATAGATTAAGAAGTATAAAAACAAAAAAATCTCAATTATTTGCATAATTTTCTTGACATAATTCTACTAAAATAGACAAAGTAACAATGAGTTAATATTAAGTAGGTTTTATCTCAAAACATCATTTCATCATTTATGATTCAGGAACGCTTAAGCATGCATGGGCAGCCCTTTTGTGGCAGTTCTCCAGTTGTTCCTGTCCTGGGCAGTCCTAGATGCTTGTGTTATTGTCACACCCAAGGTTCCACAGTCTTTCTTTATGCTGTATATCCAGTGTTTTTTGGGTCTTCCTCTTTGCCTTACCCCATGCACTTTTCCAAGCAGTGCTATCTTTGGGTATCTGTCGTTCATTATCATAACATGGCTGATGTATATCAGGTGCCATTGCCATTTTCTGTAGTTTACTTCTTTCTGTAGGTGGAGATGATTCTTAATTTCATCATTGTGTAGCACTCCTCTGTGTGTGATGCCTAGAATACTTCTGAAACATACCATTTCAAACACATTCAGCTCTGTTTTGAGGAGTGTTTCATTGTCCAGGTTTCAGAGTTGTAAAGAAGGCAACTCAGGCTAAGTGTCTCATATACTTGAAATTTTCTCATATATCTCAGAACATATGGTTGAGTTAATAATTTAAAATTAACCAAAAGGATTCCTCATATTAGTAGACAAAACTAGGTAGGTTTGTGTTCATTGAAGTTGTAGAAATAGCATACAATTATTTCATTAAACACAACATGCTCTTCTTTTGAAAACTCCCAGTAAGCTACTGGAATATAAAGGTAATTCCTAAATGGATAATGGGAATTTTAAAAGATATCCACACTACCATCACATTATTGGTGAAAATAAAAGCTCTCTACTTTAGAAAACCCCATGTGTCAGGAATGGGTTACATCTAATTGATTTGCTAGCCAAAGGAGCACCATGGAATACCTCCAAACCCAGGCTATTGACAAGGCTATTTATTGCTCTCCACAACTGATTTTAAGTCCCTATGTGAGAAGATAACACCTACATAACTCTAACCACAAAGAAGTTGAGCTAGTGACTATTCGAGCCTTCACCCCTATGACTAGTGTTCATGGTACTGAAACATATGCTACCAGAGGAGAGGGTAAGCACCAACTTTTCTCCAGACTCTGTGATCTGACCTGACTAAAAGATATGCTGGTACAACAGTAGCACAAAAGTTATGGGAATAACCAGCCACAGTCTGATCATATTTAAGGTTTCTTCTATGATAAGGAACGCATTTGTGACAATGCTCAGGTGTTCGAGAAAATGAGACTAGATTGGCCAGGTACACAGAGGAAAACCAAATACTATTGTTCTGCTAAAGAAACATAGCAATGTAATTACTACTAATGATAATAAGTTGTCCACTGGCAGCTTCTCTGATGGGAACTAATACAGAAACTTACAACTGGACAATGTGTAAAATAAGGGCTCTTGGAACACAGAGTTTAAAATGGGGTATCCTCATAGAGTCTCTCCCCTCAAGACTCACATAACTCTATGGAAGAAGAGGTGGAAAAGTTGTTAGCATCTGAGGAGATGGATGACTCCAAGGAAGCAGATCCTTCCAGACAGAACAGGACTGAGGCACACATGAACTCACAGGGATGGTGACAGATGCTCAGGTCCAAGCCAGATGGATTCCTAACACTGAAAGGAGAAGTAGATACAAACTCTTATGCCTAACTCAGAAACTATTCCCAATTGCTAATTGTTCACAAAGGAAAAATTAGTTTTCTCCAGTGGAATCTCACTGGGTATGCAAACCACTTGTAAGGCTGGCCTCATATACAGCAGTAGAGATAGCCAATGCAAAACAAATTCAATGCTATTTTGGGGTACTTTTTGTCTCATACTTTGGGAATTTTTTTTATCTTACCTGTCTCTTGTATATTATAGTTTCTGGTATCGTGTTTTTATGGATTTTATGTGTGTTTGAGCATGAATGTCTCCTTTTGTCCTGTTTTTCTTTGTGTGCTTTATTTGATTCTGATTCATTTGCTTTTTTATTTACCTTTTTGTCTTATAAGGAGGGAGAGAAGTTATGGAGCTACATAGGTAGAATGTGGGGAGGGTCTGGGAGAAAATGAGGAAGGGGAGACTTATCAGAATATATTGTATACAAATTCTTTAACTAAAAATATTCTCTACTTTAATATTTGTCTGTCTATTACCCCTACTTTCACTAAAAACTTCACTAAAAATTTTTGCAGTCATGTTCAAGTACGGAAATGAAATGAAGTACAATCTTGATCTTTGAATCTTATTATAATAGTAAGTGTTGCCACCACAGTGTGCAGAGAGGTTGTGAAACCCATGTGACCATAGCTTGACTTGGTTGGGCCAAAATTATCTCAGGGCCTTTACTTCGAGGCCTATAGGACAGAAAAAAGCCTGGCTCAAGTTCAGGGCCTCAATGTCCATGCCTGTCGGACGGAGAGAAGCCTTGAGTGAGGATGAGATAGTAAGAACTAGGAAGATGCCCCTTCAGCCAGGGGGAGGGTTTGGCTGCTTTTCATTGTCAGAAGGTACCCTTACATCACAGGATGTTGCTTACCCTTTATACGTGGACACTCAGTAATAAACTGACTCCCTGTTGTGTTTGATTGTCATGAGGCTGGATTGTCCTGCATAATGGGGCTGCAGGAATGGGGAATAAGGAGGTTCAAGGAAGCCTAGCGCCTTTCTCTAAAGATTTATTTTTGATTTCTGTGTATGAATGTTTTATGTGTATGTATATGTACTATATTTGCACCTGCCCTTGGGAGGAGGAGTGTTGGCAAAAGAATGAGCTAGATCCCCTGAAATCGGAGTAACTGACATGTATAAGCTACCACATGGTTAGTGGGAACCAAGCCAAGATCCTTTGAAAGAGCAGTGTGTACTCTAAAGCATAGAGCCATCTCTCCAACCCCAAGGATCTTATCTCTGTAAATGACAAACTTCTCTCATCCTGCCTTTCCTTCCTCCAGACACATATTCACATCAAATCTTTCCCATTCGCAAATCTTCTCCCAGTACAAATTTTCTATAGAAGCAATTTTGTATGTACAGGTTTCAAAAAGTTCCGTTTAACTTCCTCAATAGGATTTGTTTGAGATAAACAATAACTCAGCCAGGGCCATATTTAAGTAGACAGAGAGAAATCCCAAGTGTGCCTTTATTACTCAGTTGTGATATGTGAATCAGTGGCTGTGTGCACTCATTTTTTTGCAACCTAATCACTGACTTGTTGAAGTAGATCGTATTCCCATCGCACTAGATAGTGAGAGTGTCTACAACCTGCTGGTTTGGTGAAATGAAAGATGCATGAGCTGGCTGTATGGAGCCCATTCTCTAAAGTGGGATGCCTTGTTCATCCTTGATGCAGGGGGAGGGCCATGGTCCTACCTCAACTTAATGTGCCAGGCTTTGTTGACTTGCCCTGGGAGTCCTTACCCTTTGAGAAGTGGATGGGGAGCGTGGGCTGGAGAAAAGGGGGGCTTAGGAGGAGGGGGGAATCATGGCTGGTATGTAAAATGAATTTTAAAAAAAAGAAAAGAACAAGTTGTTCTTTTAGGTTTTCATTTTCACTTTTTTCTTTCCTCTCTAGGACTTACTTAAGAGTCAAATCATAGAGAAAGAACTTCATTAGAGCCACATTCAATCATATTGGAAAAGTTGACACGCTCAGTGTGTATACCCAGAAGGGTACTACTTTGTGTGTGTTTCAAGTTTATAAAGACTTATAGCACACAGAAACACAATGCTATATTTTAAGCCTTTCTTATAAAATAGTGCCTAGAAGATGATTATCTCACATTGTAAAAGTCTTATGCTTTTAATATGTTGTGTTTCAAAACATTGAGATACAGAACACAAAAGATAAAAGCCAGGTTGAGTTTTATAGGCCAGACATGAGTTTCGTTAACTTTCCCTTTGTGCATATTAATCACTTTTGCTGCATAAATTATTTTATAAAGAGCAAACTTATATGCATGTATACATTTGCATATTTTATAAGGTGTTTATTGGAGTTCATATTTGAGAAAAGGATATAGAATCTCATATAAACAAACTAATTGTTTCATGTTTTTGATTATTTCTATTATTTATAAAATTTTATGATTGAAAGTGATGGTAATTTTAATATCAACATCATATATCTTAGTGCTTCTCTAATTGCTTATTTAGGAAAAATTCTTTCTTCGTTTAATTAAAAATATTAAATCATTTCCCCATTCTCAACTGCCTTTTAACCCTCCCATATTTGAGCTTTCATCCCAAATTCATGGCCTTCTTGTCTTTCTTAGCTGCATGAGTATGTTTCTAGGGCTGATTACTTGCTATTAGATAGATAGTCAGGGGACTGATCCCAGGGGAGACTAATTATTCTTCTCTAAACAGTTGTTAATTGCTTCTAGCTCTTCATCTGGGTGAGTGGATAGGGCATGGGATTTCCTCCACCTATGCTGGGACAGAAACTGGTGTTGGCATTGTTTAGGTTCAGTTTAGTCAGCCATATTGTTGAGACTGTGTAGGTGTAGTTCAGTTAAATTTCTCCACAGGAAATTCCTAGGTCATATTCCAGAAATAGATTTAAACAGATTTTAAACCATTTTCATTTATTTTTAAGATTGTATTTTAATTACATTTTCCCCTTTCCTCTCTCTAAAAGTCTCCAATATACCCCGCCCTACTCTTTTCCAAATTCATAGCATCTTTTTATTGTTATTCCATGCATGTATGTGCTTGTGTATATATAAATGTAACCTGGTGAGTCTATATAATGTTACTTGTATGTGTGCTTTCAAGGCTGAACCTTTAGCACTGGACAACCAGTTAGTGTTCTCTTCCCTAGGAAAGGCCCACCTCCTCCATGCCAGCTTTACTCAGTTGCCTGCAGTCTTTTGTGTAGGGTTGAGGCCTCCCCAGCTTTCCCCCATTCAGGTTGCATATTCGTTGCATATTCATAGACCCTTGTTAATCTTACAATTGGCTAGTCATGTTGTAAGATCTTACAGACGAAGCTTCTGATGTGACTGAGAGATATAATTTCACAGCAAAGTCCCTGATCTTCTGGCATTACAGTCTTTCTTCCCCTCTTCTGCAATGCTCCTTGAGCCTTAGGTATAGGCAAGTTTTGTAGATGTGTCTATTGGGACTGGCTCCACAACTCTCCTTATTAGTTTTCTGTAGTGGTCTCTCTCTCTCTCTCTTGCAAAGAGAAGTTTCCTTGATCAGGGATGAAGACTACACTTATCTGTGGTTATAAGGACAGATATCTAAGCATTGTTATTAGGGATTATGCTAGCTTATTGAATTAGTGTTTATAGATTCTCCTTTAATAACCATAATCTCACTATCACTGATTAGTTAGCTGTGTTTCCAGTATCATGCATGGTCTCCTGCTTGTTGAGTGGCTCTAACTTCCAATTAGAAAGCTGTTGTTTACTGCCAAGGTATATGTACCACTACTGCCACCCATAGAGTAATCGTACCATGCTAGCCACTGATGTAGTTCATAGGAGTTAGAGATGTGTAGGACTGTTGGTTGCTTCCTTTTTCTGGACGCTTGCATGGCTCCTTCTGGTAACATGAAAGCTAGTCCCAGGTCAGTTCTAACTCAAGGACCTATAGTCCCTGTTTCTGAAGTGCGTTTTGTCTTCAGCAATAGAAACTTATCTTCGACTTCTGGGCAGTGTATGTTTAAACATCTTCAACTGCCTCTCTGTGTATATAATTTTAAATTATCACTAAAAGTGTCTAAAAAGGCCTCTTGGGAGGACTCATAAATCTGGGTATTTTACTTTTGTCTTTTGAATGCATGTCAATTTTTTTAAGCTAGAAATGTGGTCTCATTTTAAATGGTTTTCATTTGAATACTACTGGGATTTATCTTTCGGTTCATAAAATTGGTGTGGTTTACTGAATGCTCACATTACATGGATGGTTTTCTCTATAAAAATGTTTGTTTAATCTATTCCTTGTCTACTGATTTTAATAGCTATTTGTCTCAGATACTGATAGCTCAAATGCTTTTCCTTTGCATGTTAGTTTAGTTTTAAAAATGAACCATAATATATTATCACAATTTTCTTCCTTCAATGTATGCTTCATAAAAATTTAAGCAGCCACAACTATTAATAAAGCTAAAACACAAAGTCTCTGAAACTTAGAAAAGTTTTCTCTTGCTCCCTCTAAGTTGTCCCCTTTGATGAAGAGAGGAATAGGCTTATTTAATTGTTGTCTGTTCAATTTTTAAACCAGTGCAGGAGCGTTTCAAAATTTCGGCACCATTTTGTGTTACTATCAGCAACATATGAGAGTTCCAACTGCTCTATTCCTCACCAACACTTTTAACATAATTCAGCTTCGTTTTGGATATTCTGGTCAATGTATGGAATAGCATAAAATTTTTATTTGTACTTCCCAGATACCGACTGTTAACTCTTTTCCTGATAGTCACTCACTTACCTTTCTTTTCATGAAGGATATGTTCGATTCATGTCTTTGCCTGTACATGTACATGCGCACGGACTTGGCTTGTTTTTATAATACTTACAGTACTTCTGTATTCTGTATAAAAATTGGATATACTTAACAAATATTCTAGTCTGTGATAGAGTTTTCATTTTCTTTTTAATCAATTATTTACTGCCACAATTAAAATATACAGCATGTCTACTACCCATAGAAATTCTTGTTCTTCAAATCAAAAGCAACATCTTTGGAAAATGAACAATTTTAATTGTAATAAGTATCAAAAGATTTTTTTTTCCATTTTGTGTTTGAAATGTTGTAGGTTGAACCTAAGTCCTATGTGTGGTAGATAGGCACTCTACCACTTAGTTGCATAGCCCACATTTTCCTTTTTGGATTCATTGTATGCCATGGATAGGAAATTGTCATTTAGTTTTTCTTTTATATTTTCTTCTGGGTGTTTGCACTTCAGGTTTTTGTTATCAAACCTATTTTGAGTTACTTTGTACCTCAAATGTAATGTAAGGGTTGAGGTGATATTTTGCATACAGTTGTAAAGGTTTTCTAGCCTAATTTGTTGAGTATATTTCTCACACTGAATGCTTCAGTGCCTTTGATACAAATCAAGTTGCTATATGAGTCTGATGAATAAGCAAAATTGACCAAAGCAACCTGTCAGTGGACCAAAAGCACAGTAACCAATGATGCGCACTCCTAGCCAATCACAACATGCCAGCAGCAACCTCCAGTTTCAAAAGGACCAACCAAAAGCGTTCCTGTGGCAACTTAATTTCCCTAACCCATAAAAACTGTGGGGGCCAGTCATGATAAACTAAGTATGAACAGGTCACCCAAAGGAAATTTTTTATTTCCAACCATTATCAACTGCCAGAGTAGAACTCAGCCCTCGATAAATTTAATAAGAGGCCTGAGTCTCAGTAGTTTACCCTGAGGCAATACCTGATTTCAGGACCCAACCACCATCCAAGAACAGACCATTCAAAGGAAATGCCTAACATTCCAACTGTAGATAGGATCACCTGCCAGCGCACAGTCACCAGGACACCCCTAGACCAATGCCAGCCAATCAGGAGTCCTAAACCTCAGACACCCCTCATCCCCACCTTTACTACTGTAAAAAACCAATTCTAATTGAGCTCAGGGCTCTCTGGTTATTCCAATATGTTGGACATACGGAGAGACCGAGTTTGTAAACTTGATTAAAATAAAGGCTCTTTGCTTTTACATATGGTTTCCTTGTTGGCTTTAGTGGGGACTTTGCCGATTTGGGCATAACAAAAAACCCCAACCCTTTTATAATAAAGAGCTTTTACATTAGAATCTTTTGGAGTCTTGCCTTCGCACCTCCTCACCTACTGCCCCTGGGAAACAGGGATCACACAACAGGAAGCAGAGACAAGCCCACAACAACTGGCACATAGTGTGGATGGACCTTTTCCTTTGGCTCAGTTTTTGGGTCCTACCTGCTGCTGTCCCTGTCCCCACTCTCCCTCGACTCTTGAGTTCACCCCCTTTGGCTGTTTTTGGTGAGTTGACCCCTAGTTTTATTTTCTAAGTTTTTGGTGAGTTGGGTCTTTTTTTTTTTTCTTTTAGGAACTCTCCATTGTGACTCGGTTAGTCCCAGTACCTCCACATGAGGGCTAACTACCCAGTAGATAGAATCAATAAACGACCCTCTGACTGGTCCTTTTTGCCCAGAGACACTGTGAGCTTTAGGTTGCAGCCTAACAAACTACAGAAGTCTCTCACTTAAAGCAGTACACTCGGCCCGCCTAGAGCAACTGACAACTTTTGTCCGGGGTCACTCTTCAGGATTGGCTGAGGTTCTCTTGCTTTATTGGAAGTCCTGACCACTCTTGTGGACTTTTGGACCTTTTCTCTCTGCTTCTGTTTGTTAAAAAATCCAATAGTTACGATTCCTCAGTTAAGAGCCATTAGGGCAGTGGCCGGTCTGGTATTCACAGAAAGGCTTTGGCTGTTTGGCTGTCGTTGATCCCCTTTCCCTTCCGGGACTCCTCAGAGGGCGATTACTTCCACTAGCGTGGCCCTGGAGCTGAGCACAGGGACCGAGATAGTTGCCGCTCACCGTGGGTGTTCTGACTGCTTTCTTCTTTGCTGCTCACAGGATCTTCCTGGATTTCATCATGAATGGTGCCCCAACTCCAGTGTATAGGGTCTTCCCTTCCCCACCAGTGCTGCCACCACCTCTTCCCCCAAGTTGGTAAGAGATCTGTGAGTCCCATGCGAGAGTAGCTGCCCTGGATCTTGCCTGCTGTTTTCACCTCTACCTAGCTTCCCACCCACAATATGCAGCGCCTGGAACACAAGCTTCCTTTTCTGGATGTTTTGCTGAGCTATCCCTACAGCACGTTGAAGCTGAGGTGAAATGGGCCTTGGGCTCACTCTCCCCACCTGTCTTGGTCCCATCCAGCTCTGGTGTGGAGATTGCACCACCACGTGATTGTCCCTTGAACGCTGCAGGGTGGGCAGCCCCTGGCTGTGTTGGGCCCATCTCTATCTTCTGAGGACCTAGCTGCCCCCTTTCCTTCCTCAGTCTCTTCCTTCTCTACAAAATTCTGAAGGCTGAAGTTCAAGAAACATTGCTTCCTCCATTCTGTGGCTCTCTCAGTCAGAGGTTCTGTAGGAGACATCCTGCACTCAAGAGGGGCCATTCACTCTTCCTCCAAAGCTGGGCCTCTGGAGACCACATCGGGCCCTCCAGTCCTAGGTGGAAACGGCAACTCCAACTCCTCTGGTGGTGCTGGGACAGTTGGTAGGGGATTGGCTAGTGATGGCACAGCCCCTGGGGAGAGATGGACTCCCCACTTTGAGAGGTTGAGGCCGAATTGTGGGGGGAGGGGGCCGCTTGAAAGATCCAGCAGGAATGGTACAGAGAGAATAGCTGCTCAGTTTTATGGGGTCTAAAGAAGCTACCCGTGACCCAGAAGGAGTGGGTCATGGAAGAGGGGCAGCTGGACTGACCTTAGCGGGAGGAGGGCAGCCTCAGTGGCAGAAGTATCTCCTACTAGTCTGAAATGAAGGAGGAGGAGAAAGTCTCTTGGAGTTCTTCGTACCACCCAAGGCATTCCGTCCCAACACATTGTTACCTGCTCCCCTATCACGGATGTCCGCACAGCCACAGCTCTAGAGATGCCTGGTAGGGAGAACACATTGGTGGTTAAGGTAGAAGTCCCTTCAGAGTACGTTCTGGAGACAACTGTTGCACTACATGTGAAGGCCTGGGTGTCTGGCATTTAAGAGCGCCTAAGCCCAGGACTCTGCCCTGCTATCCGCTCCCATCTCGTGACCTTTCCCTGGCCCCTTGGGACCTCCTTCCTCACAAAGGATAGAACAGCCAGGAGCTGCCTGCCTGAATCAGAGAGTCTGCCCAGCCAGTATCTGCTTTGGGACCCGGAGAGAGTAATGAATGCCGGTTACAGGAGGTTTATGGGAGCTTTTCTGATCTGCCATCAGCACCTAGTATGGGAGGTCCTTCTGTCTGTGTGTTGATTTATTGGTTAATGGATAAAGAAAACTGGCTTGGCCTATACCATAGGAGGAAGAAGGCAAAGTTAGAGAGAAGCCATGGAGCTGCCAGAGACAGACGTCCTGAAACTTTGCTGGTAGGCCACGACCTCGTGGTGATGCACAGATTACTAGAAATGGGTTAAATTAAGATGTAAGAGTTAGCCAGTAAGAAGCTTGAGCTAAGGGGCCAAGCAGTGTTTTAATTAATACAGTTTCTGTGTGAATTATTTTGGGTCTAAGCAAGCTGTGAAGCTGGGAACCAACAAACATCCTTCTCCCCCAGTTCTGCCTCCATTGCTGCCTCCCACTTTGACTCACTGGAACTTCTTTCTCCGGAATTGCTCCATTGCATTCCCATTGTGGAGGGGCCCCTAGCAGGGACAGTTCATCTCAACTCCCTCCCCTCCCCTGGACACTCCAGAAGTAACCACAGGGTCATTCATATTCCAGGGCGACTCAGAGGGTGCTGTGGGACATCAGCCCCTCTCAGTATATCCTTGGTTCCCTGACATGCTCTCTGGAATCAAGGCTGCCCAGTTAATTCTGGAAGGAGACATTGGATCCAATGGTATCTTCTTGGTACACCACAGTGAGACAAGGCATGGTGAATATGTCTTCACTTTCAACTTCCAGGGCAAGGTCAAGCACCTGCATT
This sequence comes from Myodes glareolus, assembly GCF_982192425.1. Taxonomy (NCBI): domain Eukaryota; kingdom Metazoa; phylum Chordata; class Mammalia; order Rodentia; family Cricetidae; genus Myodes; species Myodes glareolus. The sequence continues at coordinate 12,741,658 of NC_142040.1, read as the reverse complement.
TGTCACTGAATGAGGAGGGTTAGTACAGGGTCCATCATCTGTGGTTCCAGTCCATTTTCAACATGCTTATGCATTTCCAGGTTCATCCCATCTCTCTGGAGTCTGGAGGCTCCGGTGATGCTGTCTTTGTCAGCTATGTGCCCTCCCAGTGGCAGCAGGGATAGGAGCAGGCTGGGAGCCAGCAGGGGTGTGTGAGGGCGACCATGCTACCCGGATTCTCCTTATTTTTGAGCAAGTACTCAGGCAATGGACCATGCAACTTCAAACCCATTACAATTGGTACTCCATGCTGAAGGCAGTCTTTGACCCCTCAGTTTTCCTCCTATGGCATTCTGCTTATGGTGATACAGCAGAGACCCAAGCCTGTACAAACTTGCAATTTGGACTTAATATTACCCTCCACACACTTAATGGCCATGGATAATACAGTGATCCTGCCTCACAATCCATGATTGGCCTATATGCCTATTTCCAACAAGTGTCCGAACTAGCCTTCAAGGCCCTCAAACTTTGTAATCACCAGGACAGTACAGGCTATTTTTGCAATCTTGTACAGTAGACTGCAGAACCATTTCCTAAATTTTTAAATTTTTAAACATGGGTCTATCCATTGGACCTATCTACTACATTCTTTGGCCAAGAATGGAATCGCATAAAATCCCTGCTAGACCCCTCTAAACTTGTTGCATGGTGCCTTATGAGAGGGGTGGTCATGGTTCTGATATTTCTGCTTAAGTGTTTCTTACAGCTAAGATCCTGACAATGGCCAGTGACTTCAGGCCTTAATGACTATGGAGCACCCTGGACAAAAACCCACAAGGGAAATGGTCCATGCTTGGCTAACACAAATACAGGAGACCATTTAAAGCCCTAGTTCTTCTAAAAGTCTCCCCTTGTTTCTGACTTCTTGGGATCTGCCAAGGACCCTACCCTTCAAGGATTATTAGTCAAATACAAGTAAGAGACTGTCCACCAGGGCAACCTAAGACAGGTACAGTCCAGAATGCTGGGGGGGGTTCCCCAAGGTGGGGTCATAACAATCCATAACTCACACTAGATCACCCAATAAAAACAAAATAAAAAGGGTGAGATGAGGTGGACAAAAGTGCAAGCACAAGTAAACTTGTAAAGCACATGCAAACTCATAATGAATAAGCAAAGTTGGCCAAAACAACCTGTCAGCTGACCAAAAGCACAGTAACTATTCAATCACAACACACCAGCAGCAACCACTTCAAGAGTTCCAGTTTCAAAAGGACCAACCAAAAATGTTCTTAAGGCAGTCTAATTTCCCTAACCCCAGAACACCCCCAACCCTTTTACAATAAAGAGCTTTTATATTGGAATCTTTCAGAGTCTGTGTCATTGCCTCCACATTTCCTCACCTCCTACCTGCTGGGAAATGGGGATTGCACAACAGGTAACAGCAACAAGCCTGCAACATGAGTCTATTTCTGGGTTGAATCTATTTTCTTGCTTTGCTTTATACTGTCATTTTTAAATCAATACCACACTGTTTTAGTTATTAGAGCTTGACAGTAAGGCCTAAAATTAGTATGAATTATGTTTTTATACCTTCTTGAATAATCAAAATTCTTTGGATTTCATTACATATTTCAGAATCAGATAAAAAATAGTAATATGCAGATGTTAGACATTAGTTGCATAGATTTATGATTACTGAAAATATTTTGTCACTTCAGAATTTGTAGAACACATTCATAAATAATCTCTAATGAAAACAGTTATGATACATTTTAATGATGGATTGGGATAAAACCAAATATCACTTGGAGTCAAATTGTTGAAGGAGAATGAGTGGGTTGTGTAGCTGAGACATGTGCGCTGACAGTGTGCTTTTACCACACACTTTACAAACGTCTTTAGGAGATAATTCTATGTAAATTTTAACAATTTTGTTAATTGTTGCCTAGAAAATATCCCCACACTGGACAGTTACTTCTTTTATTTTTTTATAATTTTTCTTTCTTTTCTTTTTTATGGAAAATAGAGTTTTAAATACAATGTATTCTGATTATGGTTCCTCCCCCACATCTTCTCCCAGATCTTTCCCAGATCTCAATCACTCATATCCATATCTTAAACTTCTCTTTCTCAGGATATGAACAGGCATCTATTATAATAATGATGATAACAACAACGACGACGACGACGATGATGATAGATAAAATTGAAACCAACAAACCAGAATAGGACAAAACAAATAAAACAAAAAGTACTGAGGGTACATTGCAGTTGGTGCTGCTGTTGGTGATCTAGCCTTATGGTACATCCCTTCTCTTGTGAGATAGTGTGCTCCATCTCCAAACAGCACCTGTCAACATAGACCTGCCTACCTGACAGCCAGTTGCCCATATGGTAACTAGTGTACTATACCTATGGGTTTTACAGTTTGGCTCGTCCTTGAGTCCCACTTTGTCTCAGGTCCCCAGTCCTCACTCTGTGGTATCTGGTTTAATGATGCTAAGGAAGGGTAGTCTTGAAATGCATATTTTTAGTATTCTGTGTGGTTTTGATGTTTTGTGTTAACATGACTGATCATAGTCATTGAGAATTATTGAAATAAACAAACCTTAGTTTTCTTTGTGATTCTCAAGACCTGTGAATCTGGGAAAGAAATGAGAAAGGATTTTAGGCCATTTCTAATCAGTCCTTAATGATCACAGCTGTTGCTGATTATAATAAAGAAGGATTCATTTCAAATTAAGAAATAATTATTGAAATAATGAAAATAAGAGTCCTCAACATCAAGTAGTTAGTGTCAGCAACAGTGAATGAGAGAGCAGCTCACTACCCTATACTCTAAAATTCTCAAGAATATTAACATTCTTTTACTCCTTCCTTCAGGAGAAAAGTAGGAAAAAAAGAGATGAACTTATTTTGAATTCTGTGTTCTTTGCCCCTTCTAACTAGGTGATGTTACAGAAAGTAATATGGATCCCAGCACATTACAATATATAAATATCAGAACTGGCATAGCAATGGGCTATGCTGCTTTGGCCTTTGGGATATTAAAATCCTTGAAGAACAACAGATATATGTTAAGTCAAAGAGGGAAAGACTATTCCTACTAAGTTATGTTTTGAACCACAACAGGAAAGAACAATGTCTTACTTGATGTTATCTCTTGCAGTCTGGACATGCTGAAGTTCAACAGCTGTTCACTAAAACCACTGACGGTTCCCATCATTATGTATTAAGTTGTGATGAAGTTAGCACTTTGGTGACAAGTAATAAATATTTCATGGGGAAGCATGTACACTTTTCACACCGTATAGTAGTTTTACATATAATGTACATTCAAGGTATCTCATTTGATTTTATTAGTACATGGTTATATAATCAACTCAATGAATTTCTTAATATATTTTGTTTATATTTTACTTCATTGAAGTTAAGTTTTCATACTAACTCCATATATTGTGGTGATTCAAATGAAAATGGTATAGAATCATATATCTGAATGTTGGTTCCCAGTGACTGAAACTGTTTGGGAAGGATTAGGAGGTGTGGCATTGTTGGAGCACATGTATTAAGGCTTTGAGGTTTCAAAAATCCACAGCATTGACAATTAATTCTCTTTGCCAGCTATTTGCACTTTAGAAGACATGCTCTCAGTTACTGCTCCAGCACCATGCCTGCCTACTTGCTGTCATGCTCTCTACCATAATGGTCATGGACTCTAAAACTTTCAAATGGTAAGAACCCATTAAACCATTTCTTCTGTAAGTTTCCTTGGTCATGTTGTCCCTTTTTAGAAATATAAAGGTAATTAAAACATATATGAGTTCAGTTTCAATTTTTTTAGAACCTGCTGTGTGCAAAGCACTTCCTTGGCAGGTAAATAGAAGCTACATGCTGTTTCCTTATAACCATCCACATTTCATTACTTTGTTCTTTAATTGTTTGAAATGCTTTGATTAAATGTTCCCTGCCTTTTCCCATTAACAATTCTTTTCTTAAGCCAAGAAATTTTAGCCACAGTTCTAACACTTGGCTGCTGTATCTTCAGAATACGGTCATATTCTTTTCTCTATCTCTCCAACTGTGTCTTTCCCTCATTCTGCAAACATACTGTGTTCTTGAAACTAGTCCATGCTACTGAACTTCTCATAGGCTAGGAGTCTATCTCCTCTTGACTTTTCTAACAGTCTGCCAGCAGTGCTTACTGTCAGCTCACTTTCAAGCAAACTTCTTCAATATGGACAGCCAAAGTTTATATAAGAAAGGTGTTAATGTAACCTGACATGTCATTACTGAGCACTTATTCTGTGTAGGACATTGACAGAGTCTGAGGGACCTAAAAGGTAAAGTATGGTCTTTGCCTGTCTGTGGGGATAGAAGAAGGAGTAAACACAACGCTACAGTGTACCACAGACTAAATCAAAGCTAATAGACCTTGATACACAGTATAGTCTGGACAAACTCTAAGCTACCGGAACTCAGAAAACATGACAAGTCATTTTTTTCCCTATTTCATTATGTCCAGTGCTGCTATGTTTGCTTTTGTGTTTTACAGGGTCCCACTACACAGCTGCAGCTGGCCTGGAACTCATGATGTAGACCAGGTAAGTCTGTGATCTCTGTCTCCTGAGTACTGAGAATAAGACGGGTGCCATTTTCACTTGGTACAGATCTGTTAAAAACTCGCCCATTTACCAAAACTCGGTCTTTCATGATTGAACACAAGGCAAAAACTGTTTGAAAGCATTCCTGTTCAGGCATGGAGGCTTTTTCCTTTTTCTTTCCCTAAATGTTGTCTGTTCAGATAAGATTTTCCAATTTCATAGCAATAAGAGAGTGACCCAGGGGTTCTTATAAACTTAACACTGTACAACTAACTCCATAATTTATGGTGTGGACAACTTTGCTACCTCAGTTAGACAATGCCTAATAGTTAATTTTGGGAAGCTCAGCCATCTTCTTTTATAAATCAGTGCCCTCCTTGACTTTTGATGAGAAAACTGAAACTGGAGACACATAAAAGTCTTCCTATTTTCTTTTCTTGGAACTAGATTTCAAATGTTACCAAAGTGGTTTCCAAGGTTGTCTTCACATAGACACATTGGCTTAATAACAGATCATTTTTATATGTCCTAAAATGTTAAGACATTCTGAATAGCTATGAAACCTAGAATAAGACAGAGGGAATCGCAACTCCATGGACTATAGAGTCCAGTTCTTGTCTTATGGAGTTAGAACCAATAAGAACTCAGATGGCTCATCACAGTAGACCTCTCAGTCACAGGGAAGGAACATGAGTGTCCAGACAGGAGCCAGCAATCCAACCAGTGCAGCTTTCAGACGTGCTCAGAAAAACATCTGTTTTCAGTAGCTGATGGTTAATCAGAGTAACTATTGGCCAAAGTGCTGAGAATAAGTAGTTAGTGAGTGATCAATGTTAAGATTTATGATTTATGGCATGGGTGACCCTGGCAGGTCCAGGTGGGAGACTGCAGTGGGTGGGAGACAAACAGATACACCATACAGAGAGAGCAAGGGTGGAGATTATTTGGTGGGTATTGGGAAGGGTATAAGGTATAAGGGTAAGGGGATAATGGAGGGAAGAGAGAAAGAGAGAGAGAGATAGAAGAACATAGAAAAAGAAGAAAGAGGAAGAGGGTGAAGGGAGAGGCTGAGGCTTTCTCTTCAGAAGAAAGGCAGACAGAGACCGGAAGAGAGGGAGAGGAAGTGCAAGATCAGCTTGCCTCAGCAGGAAAGGAGAGAATGGGGGTGGGCAGAACTTGTCTCTTAATGGAACAGGGTACAAGGTGCCAGGGAAGGAAATAGAATTATAATTATAACATTCCCATCTTTCTCTTATAATAAAAGGTGAGGATTTAGGCAAGGCAGGTTAAGGGGGTAAGGACATTGAGTCTTCAAGAATGCTTCCTCTGATTTGTGTAATAAGAGTCTTGGGGGACCTGAGAAAGTTGGGGTGCTAGTCACATTCTAGGGTAGCTGGTTGCTTCACTCTGGTCCAGGATTTGTGGTGTGGAACTGTCTGGTGTCTCTTGGTCCTGGTGAGGTGTTGGCAGAGCAGAGGACAAAGTTCAGTTTAGGAAAAAAAATTTTTCTTTAGGCCCTGGTAATTGAGGAGGAGGTGTATCTGATCTGTTTAAGGTGAATTTTTGATTTGGCTCCCTGGAACTCACAAGAATTCTTTAAGTTTGTGAAAACGTAAGTTTTAGACACATACATTGTATAAACAGCAGCATATTTATGCTGTTTCTGAACAATGAAAGTATCTTTAGAAAATGACCAAAGAGAATTTAAAATCTTGAACTTACAGTAGTGATAGTATCAGAGTGAGAATAATAGCTTTTATTAATAATAAAATTAGCATTTATTGCCAATGTTAAGACTATGAATGGCAACATAATGAGAGAGAAAAATTTGATAACTTACATTTGTACTCAGACCTTTATAACTTGTAAGTACACACTTTAATAACTTGCATTTGTATACCTTAAAGCACCTTTTATTAAACATGCTGAAGTCTGTAAGGCTGTACTTTTTAAACTGACAAAGCCTCTCAGTTGTCAAACTGCATCAGAGATCCTTGAGAAGGATAAAATTTTACTTAAGTTATTGATTTTAAAAAATGACAGAGAACTTACTCAGTTGGCTACCTAGAGCCACTCCTCAGGGTCCTCCGTGGTCATTGAGGGCAGGGGGCTTTCAGGGCTGCATTTGTCTTCTGTTCTTAGCACAGGGCCTGCCAGGCTTAGGAAGATCCTATGGGTTAGGAGTCTGTAGGAAGTCAAGCCTACCTTGCCCTGTGATGTGGGAGAATTGTCTGTATTCTGTCAATCATGTTTTAAATAAATGCTGATTGGCCAGGCAGGAGGTGTAGGCAGGAAAATTAGACAGGAAGTAGAAATGATGCAAGGAGAGCAGGAGAATTCTGGGGAGGAGTACGTTGATTCCTCCCACTCCTGTCCATATCACCAAAGCAGCAGGATGTGAGCTGCCCAACTGAAAAAGGTACTGAGCCATATGGCTAAAATAGATCAGAAAAATGGGTTAATCACGATGTGAGAGTTAGCAAATAAGTAGCCTGACCTAATGGGCCAATCAGCTTTATAACTTAAGGAGTCCTCTGTGTTATTTTTCTCTGGGACTAAACAGCTGGGGGGCAGGGCAGGACAGAAAACCCAACAAACAGACCCCACTCATGTTACAGAATGGTGCCCATGTGGATAACTGCATCCACAGAAAGCCTGAGAAAGCTTGGGAAAGAATAGAGTAAAGCATTTCAGCTTTCAGCCAAAGCAGGAAAAAAGCTGCGCCATTTTAAGATGCCGGCTTTCTGGGCCGTCCTGCCAGGGAAAACTCTTGACTCTTTAAAGCAGGCAGTTCTGATGGATACAATGTTGCAGCTTGCTTCCTGGCAAGGACCTTGAAACGCCATAGGAGCTTTTGAGTGTTGTTTTCTCCATATTCCTTAGCAAATTAAAGACCCATGTGGTCAGAAAAAGAGAGATGTACAGTAAAGAGAGATTCAAAGAGTAGGAAAACCTCTAAATGGTTTACATTGTGTTAAAAATAAATACAGGCTAAAAGTTAAAGTTCTCAGAGTAAAAGAAAGAAAGAAAGAAAGAAAGAAAGAAAGAAAGAAAGAAAGAAAGAAAGAAAGAAAGAAAGAAAGAAAGAATGAACGAACGAGTAGCCTGGGAGGCAGAGACAGACAGATCTCTGGGAGTTCAAAGATAGCCTGGTCTACAGAGTTATTCCAGGACAAAGATATGCAGAGAACCTGTCTCAAAAAGCCAAAAGTAAAAATAAAAGAAATAGAGGTTAAAATAAAGCCACGTAAAGATGGAAAATACACAGAGAATCTTGATACTGTATGCTATTATGCTCTCTTTGAATTGTTTAAATGCTGAGGAAGAAGCAACAGCTGCTAAAAGATATTTGCTTATAAATGCTGCCGAATTAATCCAAGATAGATATTTTGAAAATACCTTGGCTTCAAAATTGAAGTCAAAAGGTATGTTACTTTGGAGAAGAGATTTTGCTTTTGTTTCCACAGAAAATGAGAGGCTCTGGATTTATTCAGAGTTAAGAAAAATCATCTCTGACCAAGGGAGACCACCTGAGCAATCTCCAATAGGAACAGATGGCCCGATATCAGAGTTCTTCATCCAGAACAGGTTCAAGACTGCTGCCTGAGATGATCAAGACTCACAGGATACTTCAGTCAGGACTGAATCATAACTCTAAATTTCCTTTAGGTCCCCATAAGATTATCAGCGCCCCCAACCAGCAGGAAGTAGCCTGGAATACTACGCCCACATTCCCAAAAAATGGACTATAGATATTTTCCTTTTTTTAAAAAAAAAATAAATAAAAGGGGGGGAAGTGGTGCGGGAGAATTGTCTGTATTCTGTCAATCATGTTTTAAATAAATGCTGATTGGCCAGGCAGGAGGTGTAGGCAGGAAAACCAGACAGGAAGTGGAAATGATGCAAGGAGAGCAGGAGAATTCTGGGGAGGAGGAAGTTGATTCCTCCCACTCCTGCCCAGACCACCAAAGCAACAGGATGTGAGCTGCCCAATTGAAAAAGGTACTGAGCCATATGGCTAAAATAGATCAGAAAAATGGGTTAATCACAATGTGAGAGTTAGCTAATAAGTAGCCTGACCTAACGGGCCAATCAGCATTATAATTTATAGAGATTTCTGTGTGATTTTTTCTCTGGGACTAAACAGCTTGAGGGAACAGGGAGGGACAGAAACCCACAAACAAACAGGCCCAGCCCCCTCATGTTACAGCCCTGAGCAGCTCGGCAGTCTTTTCCAGTGTTCCTTCATCCACTGGAGAGCTTTAGGAGTTTAGATGAAAGGCAGTTCTTCTCAGTGGTTAGCGCTTTCACTTGATGAAGCAAATTGAGGATAGTTGTTGTTCTGTGCCTGTCTGTCTTCCATCTTCCATGGAGAAAATGGGATGTTGCTTTTAGGAGTCAACCTGTGTCTGTTTTGAAAAACCTTTAAGTAGTTAAACATTTAAATGCCATATTTCCCAGATCTCTGAGCACTTGAGGGCTGTTTATCAAGTATCTATTTAAAGTTATGACTAGAGTATAGAATCTACCAGGAGAGCTGGGTCCAAGCTTGACTGTTCTGGTTTTTACCTTAGCTGTTTGCAATAGAAGCTTAACAGTAAAACTGATGATAATGAAGAACAACTTACAAGACCGGCTGTATTGGCTTTTGTTAATCTGAAATAGATCTTTATAACCTTAAAGTTTTATTATTATATAGAATATATTTTAAAACAGAGTTGAATTATATATACAGTATGTTGTAACAGATTTAAAAGTGCATAGCAATTTAAAATATTTGAGACTTACTGTTTTCTTAGTCTGGAATGAGATACAATGAACAGAGCTCTGCATTAATGGATGCCTCAGTGGGCCCTGCCAAGACGACCACCACACTAACACACCATATGTAACAGAGCGTAAAAGTAATTTTTTAAAAGCATAGCTAATGGTTTAGAGGTAGACAGCCAGTGGCAGGTCATGTAGTTGTGGGTAGCCAAGCTGCTTTGGGAGTGTCGTCGCCTGCTAGCAGGAAACCCAGCTGCTGGCACCATTTGGCTAGGGGTGGAACCTCTTGAGTCTGTAGCTCCTCCCTTATCTTAAGCTCAAACATAATAGTGGCAGTTGACTCTAAAAAAAGATGGCGGTGGGGTTACATGATGCAAAATATGGTGAAACCATGGGAATTGTTGCCACTAACAAAGATAGTGGCGGTCATGTGATGAAAAACATGGAGAAACCACAGGAATTTTAAACAGAGAGAAATAGCAAGAAAGACATACAGGATGCATAGAACATACAGGTAAAACAGACTCACATCAGTGTGACTGCACCATTCACGTAGTCTATCATACATGAAACAGACAGGAAAATTTCTCAGTGCGACCAGTCTGCTGATGGCAGGCACGGACAGCCAGGACTGGGGATTGGAACAGATCCCTCACAGACCTGACCAATTTTGCCAGCTCCTGCAGGTAGTGGTGGTAGAACATTTATAGGCAGGGGGTGGGGGAGTATCGTGCCCCAGACAGGCTTAGCTGTGATGGGAGATGGCCCAGCAGAGGGAAGAGAGGATGGGCATGAGATACTACAGGACAGAGTTTAGCATTGCTGGATAGAAACTTTTCCATCTTCCTCTTCACTGATAGATATTAGAAAGCTCCAGTGTTGGGCTCTGCCTGTAGGCAGCCACTTTAGATTGTCATATTAAGAGATACGTAGGCCATTTCCCAGAGCTGAGGTAGGGACATGAAATGAGATCCAATAGCAAAATATTCTAGGCTTCCTTGAAATAATGCAAGGATCAAGCAGATTGGTCAAGCCATTCGTCTACACAGTGGGTGGGGACCAGGACCACTCTGAGTGGCCCGAGGGACACCACTCTGCGATGAGAAACAAGATGGCAGTTCTTAGCCACGGGGAATTGTCAGAGATGAATGTCAGTGAAAGCTGACCCGGAGAAGGGGATCTTACCACTTAGTTGGTGTTGCATGCTGCAATGGAGTGGACACAGGAAGTTGGAAAGTGACCTAGGTCTAGGATCCCTGGGTTCCTCTGTCTGTTCGCCCATGGGCGGGAGGAAACATGGAGAGAGCCTGATCAAGTCACGCATCAATGTTATGATTTATGATATGGGTAACCCTGGCAGGTCCAGACGATGGTGGGTGGGAGCCAGACAGATACACCATGCAGAGAGAGATTGGGTTTGGATTTATTTAGTGGGTATTGGGAAGGGTATAAGGTATAAAGGTAAGGGGGTTATAGAGGGGAAAGAGGAAGAGGCAGGAGGTAGAGGCAGAGGCTGCCTCCTCAGACTAAGGACAGACAGAGAGAGAAAGAAAAGAGGTGCCAGATCAGCTTGCCTTAGCAGGAAAAGAGGAGATTGGGGGTGGGCAGAGCTTGTCTCTTAAAGGGACAGGGTACCCAGGTGACAGGACAGACCAGCAGAATTGTAATTGTAACAGTCAAAATATAGGACATCTATATCACCTCCCCCAAAGCTCAGGAGATAGCAGTGAAGAAGGGCTGAAAAAAATGTTGGAACTGGAGGATGCAGCAGAGTGTTGTGTTACTGTCCTCTGCTCACAGCATGGCTGATGCGTGTGGTTACAGCTCACAACAGCAGTGGTTACATTCACAAAACCGGGCCATCGACATTTCTTTATGGACAAAGCCCAACTCAGCATTTAATGGGTGTTGGGAAAGGATATAGGAAAGGGTATATCTATGCCTCAGTGGTATAGATGCTGGTAAACTGCCTTTCCTTAAGCAAGGAATGCTAATCAAATAAAGTGTGCCACAAAAGAGAGGAACATTAATAAAATGGAACTTGGTGGGAGGGGAAGGAGATTAGAGTATAATGAGGAGAAATATGATCAAAATAATTTATGAATGTTAATGAAATTGTAAATAATGCGTAAATTTAAAGAAAAATACAATAAACTAAATATGATATGTGACTTGAGTTGGGATCATGCTAGGCTTTGTTAGTGAGGTTGGAATTAGTTCTAAATACCATAATTCCTTAAAAAGAAATGACATTTCCTAGCACAGAGCGAAAGGCAAAGTTCAGGCATCACAACTATGAGTTATTAATAGAAATTAGAGAGTCTGAAGTGACAGAAACAGGGAGATGCTTTGCCTTACCAGGACACATGGAGGTGCTCCCCCTCACCAGGACAGAGGGAGGTGCTCCACCTCACCAGGACACAGGAAGGTGTGCTACACCTCAACAGGACACAGGGAGGTGTGCTCCACCTCAACAGGACACAGGGAGGTGCTCCACCTCAGCAGGACACAGGGAGGTGCTCCCCCTCAGCAGGACACAGGGAGGTGCTCCCCCTCAGCAGGACACAGGGAGGTGCTCCCCCTCAGCAGGACACAGGGAGGTGCTCCCCCTCACCAGGATTCATTTCTATTGAATGAGTCAATGAGTGAATGAGTAAATGAATGAGTGATAGAAATAATAAAACCCCACTAAAATTTCTGAAGATATTTTATTAAGGACTTGGGCTCTAAATTTATAATCGTGGTAAAATGTGAGAAATATGAATAGATTTTACCCGTGTTAAAGAGTGATATGTGTCTGGTGCAGAAATATCTCATTTTGTGTTGCAGGCTCTTAGGACCAGGCTTGGGCAGCTGTAGTTCCAAGGGTGGGTGGCTCTGCTGAGAAATCCCTGGGGTTACTTATTGCCAGTTGACACATGGAACCTGCCGAAGCCACTACAGGCTGACACTGTCCTGCTCAGCAGTGGCACCAGCCATGTTCATCCTGTAATATGAATTGTACATACTGAGAGTAGAGCTCTCTAGAATGAGGATGTAATAAGAAATCCTGCTACTGTCACCTAAGGTATCTTCAGAGTCATGCTGGGGCATTTCAGTCTGAAACACTAACATAATGCACACAGGCATCTGATCTAAATTAGGTTTATTTTTTTGACTTAATCATTGAAATTTAGGAATTGAAAAAAACGTGGTAGAAAACTCATGTTAACATTCAATATCATCATTTACTCACAAGTATCCAAATTATTATATTTAGCATGTAACATTACAAAACCATCTTGGAGTATATAAAACACTTTTTTTTTCTGTACCTCAATGCTTGACACTTACATTTTTGGGATTATAATACACTTACAGCAATTCTTCCTTCCCTTTCCTTCCTCCAAGTCTTCCCATATATTCTTCTCTGCGTTCCTTCAAATTTATGACCTTTAATCCATTACTTATTGCATGCATACATGTGTATGTACATACATGTATATTCCTAAATATAACCTGTTCACTTTATATAATGATACTTGTATGTAAATCTTCAGGGCTGACCGTTTGGCACTGGAGACTGGCTGGCATGCCCTCCCTGTCTCTGTTGCTGCAGCCTACATAGTAGCTCATGTTACTTTTAGCTTATGTGTTTAATCCCCAGGGTAAAGTAGAGAAAGCATATGCAACCTTTTCTGAGAAAGTTTATAGCATCTGACATCAAAGTTTTTGGCCTCCCTAGCGCAGCCCATTAGCCAAGCTGCAAGGTCACTGCTTGGCCAGGTCTGATCTCCATCGCTTCTTTGCTGTTCTAAGTACTCCTGCTTTCTGCTGGGGGCATCTGCGCCCATGTGTGTTTGCCTTTTGTTCTACAGATCTGAACATGGACAGCTTCTATAATAAGAGATGAGCAGAGGAATAGAATTCAAACGCAACTGCTTTTCTTGTCGAGGCGGAGCCAGAACTTGGAGCTGTAATATTGAACTTGAATGCTGCTTTTTAAACTGCAGCTTCTTTTCATGTTGATGTTTGTCAAGAAAGCCTGGCTCAAGCCTTCAAGTGGTAAGGCTTTTGCTCCATCTATCTTCCTGGAGGAGGTGATTCACACACAAGATAACTTTCTCCAAGCCTTTTCTAGTTGCTAAAATATCAGCAGTAGTAACTTTGCAGAGAGTGTACAATTGCAAACTAGGATGAGATTTAAAGGGAAAAAGATAAATGTGGAAAGAAGGACAAATAAAACACAAAATATCATTCTTTTCAAAGTTAAGTTGCAATTTTAACTAAAATTCCACTCTTGGAGAGAACAACCTCTCTGAGCTATTAGCTATACAGGGCCCAAGTTCTCCAAAAAATACACCACAAGAGCCCTCAGGGATCCAACCAAGCAGCAGGACTGAGCTCTTACCTGGCAAAGTATTTTAGGAGTGGTTATCTTGGAACATCCCCTATGTTGGTTAGTCATGGATGAAGGGACAACAGTGACTTTATGGATATTTGTGAGACAAATTCCAGCAGAGGCTGCAGACCCTGAAATGGCTTTCACCGCCAAGAGCAAAATCTTTCTCTCTCCTCTCTCTCCCTTCCCCTTTTCATTTTCATGTTCCGTTTTCAGATAGTCCAAACAGAGTTATCATAAACACACATTCTTCAGAGAATCATTGTCACTAGACCCTCCACAAGTTGTTTCTAAAGGTCCAGGAGAAAACATCTGCCAGGTTCGGTCCTGGCCCAATCGGCTGTGAGAAGGTGGGCAGGATGAAGCCCAAACCACTCAAACTAGCAGCAGTCTAGCCTTGAGATGTTCAAACATTTTCAAGAGCCTAAAGGTCCTTCCTCCCTGTCAGCAGACAACGTATCAATATGCCAAGTTATTGGATACATGTCTGATTACACTATGCTGTGATTTATTTCTGATGCTCAGAGAAACTAGTTTATGATTTGTAATTTTCCCAAACCTCTCAGCACCACTCAGTTTAGAGCAAAAGGTTCATGTTAGCTCAGTTCTTCAGAGGATACACAGACTTCCTCATTCCCCCTCCACACACTACTACCCCACCCCCCCAGTTGTCTGCTCCCTCCCCTGCAGCATACTTCAATGATAACTGTAAACACAAGGAACATATTATTGGCCTGATGGCAAGGCGGGGATAATAACACCCCCTTCAGCTTTCTTCGGGAGGATGCTGTTGAACAGCGAAAGCTCCAGTGTTTGTTGAGTACTCCGGGTGTTTCAGAGACCGTCACTGTATATTTATACAGAGTATACAAGGTATTATTACTATTATCACCATGTTTAACGTCTGGCTAATAGTAGGAAAGTTCTTTCACAATCCTAGCAGTAAACTACGGCTGCAAAATTTTCCTTCTTTCTCGAAGCTGTTCCAGAGGCTTTGGACAATGATACTGAAGTAACAACTCAAGTGCATCCCTGTGCCTAATGAATAGCCGCACTCTTGATTAATGGCACTTGTTCAGCATCACAGTGACAGGACTTGGCCGTGTTTAGGAAAATGGAGTTTCTGCCTACTGTGATTTTTCTCTCCATTTACAAAAAAATAGGCGTCATCAGGGCTGATTTCTTTAAGCTGGAGTTTTTATATTACCCTTTTCTCTATTCAGCTGCTGCTGTATTTTTTATTTGACGAGCCCCACGCTTTTGTCTCTTGCTGATGTTGGCTACCAGACTGTTGCTGCTCAGGAGATCTACCTTAGCACCTCCCCTGTCAGCAATTCGCTGTTGCCCTAGCACAAGATCTAGGCCCAGGTGGGAAAAGAGCAGGGTTGGGGGGAGGGCAAACATCGCTGAAAGGCACGTGCAGGCCACAGCTGACAAACACAGTCAGGTGCTAGGATATCTATCACTAAGCCATTGGTGGACTGCAGGTGGCTGGAGGCATACTTCACATTGCCCTTCCAGAGTTTATATATTTTCCTAACCTTATTCCACTGGGTTGAAGCTGTTCAGTTTTATGGGCCCCCCCAAACCCTCTACTACTTGGAAATAAATTCCTCCTCAGCTATATATCAGAGAATGACACTGGCTGTTGGCCCATCCCTCTGGGCAAATGCGCTGTCTGTATTTCTTGTCCTTCCATCTCGGGGATAGGGTGCAGGGGTGTTTCTGTGTGGCATGCCAAGAAGAAAAAGGCTTGCAGTTGAAGGTGAAGGAAGCAGTGAATGACGGAAACGCTGGCTTCAGCCTGTTCCATCCCTGCTTTGCAAACCGATCAATCCGGTGGCGGTTTGAATAGGTAGCTGCCTTGTCAGCTCTCTCTGTACCCCAGCTTTCCTGTCTCCTGGCAGGAGCATCTGGGACACAGACTTTACACACGGTAATAATAAGCCTACTTTAGCTTTCACGTTTTCTGTAGTTGTTATTATGCCATCATAGTAAATGACCATAATTGACCCCCACAATGAAATGTTGCCAGCATTCATATGAGTAGCAACTGCAATCTCACAGGCTAGCAGGCATGTGCTTTGCAAAGAAAATTTTTGCTGAATTGCTGAAATCTCAGGTTCGTTTAGGGACCTGGCTATTTCTGAATTATAATGGAAAATGATTTGTTTCTGAAACAGAAAAGTGCTGCATATAAGAAGGTAAACAGCAGGTCAAGGATGAGTCTTAAGCAGAGATTTCCAGGATTTTTAAGGTCCCCTGTATCTTTGGGAGTAAAGTAAATAAATACAAGATGATGAGTCATGGGACATTTCACCGGGGCTTGTCTCTACCTTTTTAAAAAGCTTGTCTCTACCTTTTTTTAAAGAACAGCCACACAGAGACACAGACATGCACACACACACTCTCTCTCTCACACACACATATATTACTCACACACGTATACATTCATTCTCTCTCTCTCTCTCTCTCTCTCTCTCTCACCATCAGCATTTCAAAGTAAGCATTGACATTTCGTAGCATGCAATAAAGACACAGCAGGATAGTGAAAATGCCAAATGCAAGTCAGTACTCTACCTGTGTATCTTAATACTGTGCTTAGAAGGAAACTATCGAAATTAGACTGAACCATTTCAAGTTGATTGGTTGAGAAAGCAATATAATTTCAAGAAGAGTGTTTCAATGACACAAAAAACAGATGAATAATCAAATGGAATCTCTTGCTCCTATTTACGGAGAAACCTGTTCTCTTACACAGTGCTTGTTTTGTTTTTCAGTTTTTAACAAATTAGGGGAGTTACCTTAAACACAAGAGCCCAGTAAAGGGAGTGCAGATCTTATTGATGAAGTCCTGCTGTTTCACCCACCATTGTGCAGATCTACTTTCCTGCAGGACCTCCAGTGCTGCTCCAAAGTCTTCTGCAAATTCCTCTTTATATTTTAGAAACAAGCTTCTCTCCAGCTCTGTTCCTTTGCTCATCAAGGATGCCTTTGGGAGAATAACCAACAATGTTGTCATTTGTGATGTAGGCATTAAGCAAAAGAACTTAATTTTCATTAAAGATCACTTAAAATGGTAAGCGTTTATTTATTTCCATGGCTTCAAACTGTAGAGAAACTTTCAAAGCCTCTTGTCTAACTCGTCTTTACAGTTACAAAAGTAAGTATCCTGTGGCCCCAAGATGCAGATTGGTGATCTGAAATTGCCTAAAGTGATAGTTCCAAATGAACCCACACCCACTTCTGGCCTCTCCAGACACCACCACACACATAATATATACAATCTCAGGCATGCACATGGATACATACATAAAAATAAATAGAAAAAAGAAGATAGACGATAGATAGATAGATAGATAGATAGATAGATAGATAGATAGATAAACAGACAGAAAGACAAACAGACTGATAGATAGATATCTAAATATTTAAAGAAACATACTCCCAATCTTTTGTATGGGTGAAAATTGTTGTAAGATAAATGAGAGCTGAGGATGAGGCAAGAGGCTTTTAGCTAGACAGCAGTGGTAAGATGGTTATCTACTAGTGGAAAGGGTTCGAATTTACTTAAAGATAGATGATATTCCCTGGTGTTTTGGAGTTATAGTATAAGAAATAGGAATCAGACATGACCACAAAGTTTCTAAATTAAGTAGATATAAGAACAAATGGAAGACAGTAGTATCAAGAAGGAAAGGCCAGTTGTCCAGGCTTGACTGATACCACAATTCTTGTAAAGTCAATTTCCTGAGAAATATAAACTGAAATTAAAATATTCATAATAGTGGTAACAATGGCAAATAATTTGGATAATTTCTGGATCTCTTATGTAAATTCCTAGTTAGAAAATACATTTTGCTATACACATAGATGTGCCATGTTACCAAGCTGGAGCTTATGGGATGTGAGTAGAAATTATTATGTAAACTCTAAGTCATCTCGAACATAAGAATTTGCTTCTCTTGGACTTTGACTTGTATAGTCATAAGTAAAATGGTAAATGAGATGACTCAAACTTCAACTCTGCAAATGATAATTAGGCTACAGGATGGATAGAAAAAAAATACAGAGAAGTTGGTGGAACACTAATTCTCCCTTCTTGTAGTCTAAATGTCCAGTTACATTAGAACAAAATAACTTATTTATTTAAAATTGTTTGGTATCTTTTGTTGTATTAATACACAATGTTCCTTGATAAATGTTAGTAGTGTAATCCACAAACATGAAGACTTTGATTTTGTGTTTTTTATAGTAATAAATCTGCAGATTCCTTACTGTACTTGGGCAGTTGTTTGGCAGACTGAATTTTTTAGCTATCTGATACTCAAGCTATCAAACAAGCAAGGTTCAAGGGTCGGCATGTGATCAGTGTTAATCCGGTAGATGACACATTACGATCCAACATATCTAGTTAGCAGCACCACTGAATTCTGTTTTGCCTTTCAGTTTCCAGAGGAAAGCTATATTTCCCAAATTTTTGATTCTCAGTCTCTTTCCCTAACCATGAAGAGTGTGTCATTTAGTTCTTAAGACACTGACCAGTAGAGGATATTTTTACTTCATTAGATACAATTTTTTCCTTTTGTTCCCTCTGAGCTGTGTTGCAAAGAACAACCTGTAATAAGTTGTTCCCACTTCACAACCAAAAATAAAATCTTTTAAAAATCAAATACTTTCAACTGTGATAATGCCAAATTTGTGCAAAACTATGACAGTTTGAATTTCATCCTCAAAACCCCCAAACATTAAATTTCAGAGGATAGTTAAAATTTAGAAAACATTTTTCCAAGGAAAATATTCACAAAGTTAGGAAGGCCCTAGCCGTTAGCGACACAGAGCCCAGCTGCCAGGTTCTGCAGCATCCACCATACTCCTACACTGAGCTCCACTTTCCCACTTGTGGCCATTAGCCTCTTCATGACTTTTCCCTGCTTGTACGAAACTATGTGACTAATGCTATAGAACATAGATACACTTCCCATTAAAACTGTCAGACAGTAGCCAGCTTACAATCAGATGTAGCCCAATTTGCTGCACTGTGTGGATGCAGTGTGCTCCAGAAGACTGCACTATTGATGATTCACATGTAACATGTTTCATCTCACATGGACCCAGTGTATCCAGGAAACAGAGTACACATGAAAATGTAAAGAGAACACACTAAAAACACCACTCCTACGTATGTGTCCGTTTCTTCCTATGGTGACATTTTACAGAGTACAAAAGGCACAGGAAAATATTTTTCTGGTAGACCACTATTTAAATTTATGTTGTTTTTTGGGATATTTTTGAATCATAGTCCCCAATTTAATAGATAATACTTGAATTTAATCTAGAGAATATGAGATCAAAAGGCACTTCAAGTCCAACAATTTATAGAGAAAGGGTTAGGAGAATAGGAAATATGAATAAGGTTCTTATTTCTACTTTATGTTCAGGTAAAGAATATGTTAAATATCTTATAGGTTTTTATTATTACTAATAATCAGGTCTACTGATTTTTACATTCAGTGTTTCTTGCTTGTTTACTTTGTCAAAAGTCTACCTTGTATTGTTCATCACTGTGAGACCAGAGAATGATAATACCACAATAGCTCTCCACGTCTGGAAAGGGCATGTCCCAACATGGCATTCTTTTGTTTGTTTGTTTGATATTTTTTGTTTTTCTTTTTGTTTTTTCAAGACAAGTTTTCTCTGTAGCTTTGGTGCCTGTCCTGGAACTAGCTCTTGTAGACCAGGCTGGCCTCGACTTCACAGAGATCCACCTGCCTCTGTCTCATGAGTGCTGGGATTAAAGGTGTGTACCACCATTACCCGGCTCCAACATGACATTCTTAACAGGTGTCAATTTTAGAACTATCAAATGCAGAGGTCAGGTTAACTCAGGTAAAGCAAAGAAAGTCGGCCATCAAAGACTCATTTGGAGAAGAGCTTTCTCTTTCTACACATGGGCCAGAGCAGTGTCATCACAGCTAATTTCAGAAGCCGTCACGAAGGCAGTGTAGTGAACAGATTAGAGAGCTGTTAATACCAGACCACATGTGCTTCCACTTCTGTAATCACACAAAGGGGAGAATAGCACCAGCCCCACAGGGGGATTCTGAGGATGTGGGAATGAACTTGGAGCACAAGGCCCGGTAGACAGTAAAAATGCAAAAAATTCCAGCCCTGCGCTGGAGATGACCTATGTAGATGGCAATGCACACAGATGCATAAAGTGCTGAATTCTCTTGGTCAGTTTCCGAATGAGAGAGAGAATGTACATCAATATG
This sequence comes from Myodes glareolus, assembly GCF_982192425.1. Taxonomy (NCBI): domain Eukaryota; kingdom Metazoa; phylum Chordata; class Mammalia; order Rodentia; family Cricetidae; genus Myodes; species Myodes glareolus. The sequence continues at coordinate 12,721,646 of NC_142040.1, read as the reverse complement.
TTCTTCATGTCTGAAGACTTAATTCTCTTCTGTCATCTCTAGGTGAGTTTTGTTTTATGAAATAAATAACTTCCGTAAATAAAATGTTACCAGAAGACAAAAAGGCAATGACTCTTTGATTTAGTAAAACTATTAAGAAAGAGTTAAAATATTTGTACTTAATATTACTTTATATTGTCAATACCTTCATAGTTTTTTTTTAAATCAAATCATGATAACCTTTGGATTAATTGTAACATGGAAAAAATGCCTTAGTGTGTCATAGACCTGTAGTGTCATAATCCCTGTCTTAGAGTTCATTTAAACTTGTGGAATGTCCACTAACGTGTCAATTTGGTGTTACATCTTTCCAAGCAGTCTCATATTAATAGAACATACTCTAAAGTTAAAAAGCAGAGTTAGCTTAAGGACGGGTTCCTACTTTGCTCACTTATCATGTGCTGCATTTCTTCTGCTGGTAAGGTCCTCTCTATTCCAATCATGTATCCCATGCCCCTTTGATCCTGAGATGAAACTGAGATGAAGACCCGGAGAAGGGTTAGTAGTCATGTTTACAGCCTATAGAGCAAGTTGGCACCAGGAGATGAAAGAGTGGAGCTGGCACATAGAGTGGAGAAAGGCTCTGGGAAGTGTTAGAGACACCGATGCCACAGAAACATTGGCTTTGCTGGGAGTGGGGCAGGGCCAGGCGGCAGGAGGGCATCACAAGCAAATTTCTCTCTTTTCTCACTTCATGAAGCTTCCCCAACTCCCCAGTGAGAACTGTCTTACACTGTTTTCAGCTTCCTTCTGAACAAGCATTTGGAGAAGATATTTTGTGGCCATTGTTTTAAACTGGCTTTATATGAACGTCCCAAAAGTACATCCAGATGGAACCTTACCTACACCCCAAACTTCTCATTCCATTTGCACAGATTTCTTGGCTAGCACCGGGTGTGAGTCTATTCCATTCTCTGTCATTCACAATATGGAATCTAAGCAATTAATGGTAATGAGCCACAAATGAGAGCCAATGGCTAAAGGCTTTCTAGATTTGTTGTAGACAGAAGTTTCTGTCCCACCAGGTCCTGCATTGATTCAGTCCCCCCAAAACATATAGAGGCTTATATTATTTATAAACTATTTGGTCTATTAGCTCAGGCTTATTATTAACTAGCTCGTAAAACTTAAATTATCCCATAATTTTTGTCTATGTTTAATGCCACATGGCTTGGTACCTTTTCTCAGTGAGGCATTCTCACCTTGTTTCCTCTGCATCTGGCTGGTGACTAAACATCTGCCTTTCCTCTTCCCAGAATTCTCTTAGTCTTGTTGCCCTGCCCTGACTTCCTGCCTGACTACTGGCCAATCAGCATTTTATTAAACCAACATGAGTTGCAAGTCTTTACAGTGTACAAAAACATTGTCGCACAGCAGTTTGTATTCAGGTATATTGCATAAAAATTCGATGATCTCAGAGAACTTAGGCTTAAGCCATCTGGTCTCCTGATACAAGCTAGAATGAGCAATATAATGACTGCCTTGCACTGGCTTTTTCTCCTTTCTTGATTCACTCTCCTGCTCTGCATAATTGTTCTCTGGCATCATCTTATTAAATAAACTCTGAAAATCTTTTATGTCAGTCTGATTTTGAATGATCATAGGCTAGGATATTCAGTATCCTTAAAACAAGTTTCTTCTGATTTAGATTTACTGTTCAGGAGAGGCCAAATTTTAAGCCTGAGCTAAGTTGCTGTGACCTTGGAAAAATTAGTTTCCTCCTCAGTTTATTCACATATTGAATAAGAACCTTGGGCTGTTTCTAAAATTTAGTCAGTGTTTAAGACTCTATAACTTGAAGAGAACTAAGCCTCTAGGGACAATGAAGACCCCGTGCAACCCCAGTCTATCAGTACTCATGTATTTAAGGGGGTCTTGTTTCACTGTCTTAAAGGGCATTTTGGAATGCCCATGAAGGTGTTAATACACTACTCCAGCCGCAAGAGCACAGCGGAGTTGGCCTTGATTTGCCTTTGCCTATTACCTCACAATACCAGATAGTCAATAATGGTGATGCTCTCACCTGGGATTAGTAAATAAACTGATATCTGACTCTACCATTTTCAAAAAGGCTTTGGGTAGTAATTGATCAAACATATTGCATTAATATAAAAAATGTAGAAATTTTGTGATATTGTTGGAATCCTTCTTGTCTGTGAAAACTCAAGCTCCGAGGACCTCTGGAAAGTCATTGACTTCTATTGCTATTAAGGTCCTTGAGCTCAGGATTTTTACTGCCATGTATTTCCCTGTCTTCTCTTACATCACACAGCAGGCTCAATGTAGAGTCTTCAGACTAAGTGCACTCATTCTCTGGCTAGCCCGTTAGCTTCCAAATGCTGCACGGCCGACCAGCATCTCTCCTTCCTGTCTTTTGTGGTGACCAGGTGAATATCTAGTACTTTCTGTTTGAATATTTCATGTAAAATACAACAATGCCAAGTCAGGTACAGAGTTTAAATATTTAGATGGCATAGAAAATAAAGTAAAAAAAAACACTCTTTTTAAAACTTTAGAAATTTTGAAAAATAAGAATGAGTGTTCTGAAAAACTCAAAGAAACTGGAAAAGTTTCTGAAAGAAATAATTAATATTTTGTGACATCTTGAAAAATGGGTGTATTTGTCATGCATTGAAAATCAACACAGCAAAACTACAGCAAGACTACAGCTAGGAATAGAGGTCATGGAGTAGAGGAAATGTTTGTCTCTACCTAATGCAAAATAAAAAAAAAAAAAGATTGTGGAGACCTAGAGAATGAGAGAGAAAGATGTTAGGAGTAAAGTGTGTATAGATGACCAACATCTTAACTGCTTTATTGCCTAACGTTTTTCTTTGCTTTTGCTTATGTACATTCTGTGGATACATACATGCGAATGCAGTTCTTCTCAAATACCAGAGGACGTTGGGTTAGCTGGAGCTGGAATTACACTATGAGCCACCTGACATGGGTTTTGAGAACCAATCTCGGGTCCTCTGAAAGAGCAGTATGTACTCTTAATCCCTGAACTGTTTGTTTCTCCTGCTGTATCAAACAACAGTTAATTCAGACAATAATTATTTCCCAAATTTTCTGCTTGCTCTGCCTAAAACTACAAAGGTTTCTGTTGTCCTCTCTGCTCACAGGCATTGCAAAGAGGACATATAGCAAACAGTTTTTAGAGATGCTCGTATTTTTAAAAACTTGCACTGCTAAATTTTTCATGGATTTGTGGAATAAAAAAATAAAAGCAGACCTAACTAGAAAAAATAAAATTTCAGTTAAAGAGATGTGCTTTAGGAACTAAATTAACAAAAACAGACTTAAAAAAATCTTTTACACAGGATGTATTGCCTTAGGTTTTTTTTTTTTTAATTAGTGTTTGGATTTAGATCAAAAGAAACTACACTGGAAACTGTCGTTGGGTCCAGTCAGTACAGGTTTGCACCACCACAGGCCAAGCACAGGCTTGTTGTTTCAGCCACTCAAGGCAATGGAGATTTTGTTTTGTTTTGTTTTGTTTTGTTTTCTTAAAAAAAAAGCAGGTGCCATTATAATGTACTTATTGATCATCTTCCACATAGTAAAACACGCACAGAAAGATTACCTGCATTTTTAATCTATGCAGTAACTAACATTATTTTAAATTCGCTATGGGATGTATACAACCCCTTTCCTGCTCCTTCCTGTGAGACACCTCCGAGAGCCTCCATTGAATCCTGTGGGTACCATGAAGCCTTGTAAATTGGGAAGAAGATGGAAGCAAGGCCAACCTTTTCTGCCCAAGCTAACACTGTGAAACAAATCATCACACTTGATAGTTTACAATAAATGATGAAAATAAGAAGATATACTCTGTTGAGATATTCCAGGATTACAGAACAAAAAATGTTATATGTAAAACTAATCGATGACTTGATCATGCTTTGTGCTAGTATTCACACCTATAGGACCTAAATGTTGACTAGTTTTGAGAACTTGTGGATTCAGTAATATGGTTTTCCATTTTTCCACACACAGAAATTTCACAAACAATCCTCTCCTTTTATGGGGGGGAAGGGAAACTGGTGGAATGTATCCCCAAATAAACCCCAAAGTCTTCATATTTTCCGGTAGAATATTAGGCATTTCCCTTTAAGGGACATCGTGAGGTTAAGGCATGCAATCCAGTATGACTAATCCTATGCTCTTTTGTAGCTGAGTTTAGCTCCCAAGAAATCGCTTTATGTGTTAGTTGAGAGATGCCTGCCTATCTCATTCCTCATGGTGCTTGCTCTTTTGACTTACTGCTGATTTACACATTGGCTATACATTTTCCTTTTCCAGAATGGCAATCTTTTAAAACAGTAGTGTTTCTTCAAATGACTGAAATAATTATAGGAAATGGTTAAAAGTTTTAATAACAGTTTAGAGGCGTTTACAGCATGTATTCTACAAAACAAATGGTCTCTCCAAAGGCCAAAAGATGGAGTACTAAAACTGCAGTGACATTTGCTACTGAGCCAAATCCTCTCAGGAACCCGGGACTGGCTTATTCCACAGCCCACAGAATTTATCACACTCCAGGGTGTAAAGCAAGGCAAAGAACTTTATTTTCTGTGTTATATTTTTCAGTAAATATGTCAGTGTCCCTAAAAGGATATTAGTTTTAGAGGCCCCAAAGACTTGGAGTTCCTGAAGACTTTCACATTTCAAGGTGGTTGCTCCTTGCATGAAGATACAGATCAAAAATCTACATTTTCTGCAGTGTATAAACTCTACTATTTTCCAGTTCTCCAAATTTAAATGGATACTATTCATAATAAAGTTTGTATAGGTATTATAACACTACAGCCCTGCCTCTAACTTCCTATTCTTTTTTATTAGGAAGAGAGGAGGAATTTAAAAAGTAAAAAATGGGACTCTACTTGAGAGAGATTTGAATAAAATAAGCCTTGAAATTCTCTTTATTTTATAGGCTCCCACATCTGCACTTTTGTTAATATAAAAGAATCAATTTTAAATTTTTTCTAAAACCCCTGCTGCCATTGTTCTATCAGTCACTTTGGATTTTGTCTGACATGATTCCTGAAGAAGGAGAGAAAGAGAGAGAGCGAGCGAGAGAGAGAGAGAGAGACAGAGACAGAGACAGAGACAGAGAGACAGAGAGAGAGAAAAGGCTAGAAAAAAAAGTGACCAAGCACTTCTCCGTTTCTAGGCTCTGCTGGTTATGGCAGGGAATAGCCACAGGACTTCTCTTGCCATTCAGAATTGAGGTGGGATCACTTGGGGTTTCCAGTTTTAGAATACAACTCTTTGGGCAATTAGCAAAACTTTGAGCATCTGTCTCCCATGGCACTTAGGCAAATTAATAATTTTAAGCATTTCTAAAATAAGAAGTGGGTTAGAAGACATGCCAATATACCATGAGCTTAATTTGTTCAGTTACTTTTTCCCAAAGGAGAATCATCCAGATACAGTCCTACAGTAGGGAGTGCTCTTGAGCTCATAGTCCTGAAATATCTCTTCTAAACAGCAGAACTTCATCAGCATGCACTTTTATTTAACTTCAATGCCCAAGACAATGATCTGTTTAAATGTTCTAGTCTAAACTTCCTGCAGCAATATTTTTTCAAGTAATAGCTTCCATTCACGACACTAAGAATTCTTCAATTCTCCAGTCAATTTGTCAGTTAAGAAACTCTCTCTTCTTTGACATCTCAAGCTGTATACCTTGCCTCATGCAGCCCAAACAGAATTAAATAAGAAAGTATAACTGTTACAGTGGCCTTTGGGATTACTAGAAAATTTTAACTAAAACCGAGTTTTGCTCCGGGGGGGAGGGTAATCATGTTTTTGTTAAAGCTTCCACATTTCAGATCAACTCCTCCCATCTGTGTCATATAAGAGCTCCAGTTCCTAGAGGAGGAAGTCATTCATTCATCTTTTGAAGGTCTTTAGTAGCTCACTGGGTTCTTTTACAACCCAAATTACATGAACAAGAAAGCCTGAAATCTGTCCCTGGAGTAGATCAGATAGCCTCGTGTTTATTTTGAACACCATAGGTAATGCAATGAAGTCAAATGTAGTTATAATGGCTTTGGATTTGAACTTCAAAATAGTTATGTACCAAGCGTCCCAGGAAAAATTTTCCCATGTAAAAAAATATATAGTATATTACTTCTTCATTCCCAAGGTTTCTATGAGGATTGAAGATTTGTGCAGGCATTATTGGCTATATGTCTGGAATTCATTAACAATTGCCTTTTTGGCGATGTAATGATTTCCATTTAGGGTCTGTGTGTCTCCAAGAAACATAATTTTATTCTTCGGCATCTGAGCAGAGCTCAGCATTAGTATATTCCTGTCCACAGATAGTTTCACAGGTGGACTGCAGAATGCTAAATCCTGGGGTTCCTGGTGATTGTGCCAAGACAAAGAAACAGAAGATATGTAAATGGAGTACTTTTCTACAGTGATTAATTCATCGGGGCATGTGATGTGAATCCATTATCTCCTATATCACCCACCTACTCTTTGAATGTCTTTGTTTAAGCCAATGTATAGACAATTTTCTTTTAGTTCCTTCTGTAACTAATATGCTAAACATCTATGTTAGGTAGTTAAATATAATTTTATGTTACTTATATTTTTTTACATACTAGATAGCATTGAAAAACTTATCAAGGGCACTGTGTGAAAGTCACTCTAGATCACAACCATCTCATATTTATTTTAAGTTACGAAGCTTGGTCATATTTTAAAATTACATAGCCTCAAAAGTTGAAGACAATAAGCAATCATTGAGCTTTCATTCTAAAGGAAGACTTCTGTTCAGCCTGCAATTAGCAATCCACCCACCGTTTGTACTCACTTCACCCTCAACCATTACCCTGACTCTTTTGGGTTACTGGCAACTGAAGACGAAAAGTCAAAGTGTTGAGTAGAATGGCTTTTGTTTGGCTGATACCTACTTGTTTTGTATTCTGAATTCCCAGTATGTGGGGCTAACAGACATTCAGATTGGCTCATTTGTGGATACATCAGTGGACTGTTTAGAAGCTTACCTTGTACACTTCTTTCTGCCACAGCTTCTCTGACCTAAAAAGGGGGATTATACTTGGTCCACACTTCTGTGTCCTTCTTCTGCATTTTTTTTTTACTGGTCATCTTACCCCAGCTGAATAGTTAGTTCACTGTTGGAATTCCTTCATCCTGTGGTGTTAACTGCTGAATTTATCAGACATATCGTCTGTTTTCTACAATCACCCTCAAGTATGTAAACTTGTAAGGACATAAGCCCATATTAGATAACTATTATTTGGAATCAAATCTTTAAAAGCTGAATGGTGCAGGAAGAATTGTACCTGAAGTTGACATGCAAGCACATACACAGGTATACACCAAACGCATACACGTTGAGTCACACACAGACACACACACACACACACACACGCACATGCACACGCATTCACTGAAAAAAGAAAAAGAGATAACTAAAACTTTAATGTATTCTATGTGTCAAACTGCCTAAAGGCTTATGAAATAGGGCAGAGCTAATCCCATGGTTCACTCACCGGTCCTCTTTATTTTCACCTAGACTGTAGCTTCAGCTGGCTTTGAATGAAACCTTCTTATATCATTTTTGCCTGAGTTTGGCTGTGTGGTCCTCGAACTTCCCTCTTAAGTGCTCCTGAGCTCATCTTGCCCCTCCTTGACCTTTGGGTCTGATATCTTCTTAGATACCGGCTTCCTCTATGTTGTCACTTGGAGAGAATTTATGGCAGTCATAGTATATGTTCAAGACCGTTCTTCTAGTTGGAGCTAACACAGAAAAATATTCCTTCTATTCCAACTTGACAGCTACAGTTTTTCATTATCAATCTCAATATTTCTTCGAGTCTACATGAGTCTCAGATTGTCCCTAAAGTATATTGACATCTCTTCTTTGGGTACCATGACCTCTTTCTGGACACCAAACTTGTGGCACCTTCTTTTGTCATTCATCTTAATAATATTATATTAATATTATAACATTAATATATTAATATATAATTATTTAATATAATATATTATATTGTATTATAAATATTACCATAATAATTTATTATATTTAATAATTATATATTAATATGTATAATCATCATAATAATATTATAACATGGGATCAAGAATGTCCAACTTTCCTTGAGGTAGGCACACAAAAAACATTCCTTTATTTTCCTTAAAGTGATGTCCTATAGCATGGCTATTCCTCTAACTTCTTGTTTTAATTAATTGAAATTAGGATAAAATATATCGTCCTCTCTTAGAGTCCCCAAGATTAAAACTGAAGAGCCAGGCAAACCACCAGGGAAGCGAGCCGACTGAACCTGGTCTTCCCTGGGAACTTTAGACTCTGAAAAATACTCTTACTGAAGGTCCCATTATCACTATGTAACGTGAAAGACCACCCCGGGTCTCCATCTGAAGGTCCCAATGTCACTAGGAGATGCTTCTCAAAGAAATACCAGTGCAGTCTGTGGTATTCTGAAACTATCTCTCCTGCTCGCCTGCTTCCCGAGCGTCAGCAACTGCTTTTCCCTGGCAGATTTCACAAAGGACTGCGCACCAGGAGAGGCAAGGTAATGACGTGTATTTGTCTTTCCAGTACACTCACATTTCAAACTTGTCTACAATTCCAATAAATGAAAGGGGTTGTTAAACCACAATAAGAGCTAAATAAAAAGAAATGTTAAACGATAAAATGAATGAGAAACTGTCATTAGGTGCAACCTAAACAGTCGGTGTGTGGCTTCACAGAACGACAGGTAAACAATAAACACTAAGTGTTGTCAAGTCGCTTCAACAAAAAGTGTTTCCATGCATGTGCAAATAGGGAGATGTGCTGTTGCCAGCACCAGATCGCAGGAGCTTTCTGGGCATTCACATGGGCAGCGAGCAGAAAGCCTTCCACTGCCAGGGTGACCCTTTTCCCTCCTTCAGTCAGGGTGGCGGGACCCCTTTCTGCCTAATTAAATATCCTGTGGTCCTTTACTCTGCTCTCCCCCTTCTTTGTTGCTGGTGTTTAAGCATTTGAGGGGATTGTTGTGAAAATCAGCCCCATTGGATCACGTTACTGGCAGAGCGCTCTGAAACCCCAGACTGCAGTACTGGCATCCCTGGCATTTACTTATAATAAAAAGGAGTGCTTGCTGTGCTCTGGACGATTTGGTCTTGCAAAAATAAATAACCAGGTTATTTGTTTATTCCCTTTAATCGGAAACTTTAAATTCCAATGCCTACCAAGGACTGAATAAGGCCAGATGGCAATAAGCTAAGACAGAGTATGCAGAAGTGGGCCCTTGGGATAGTGGGCCATGAACCTCCTTCTAGAGGTTGCATCCATCTTCTGACCTTCAAAGTTCAGCGCTGCCCAAATAAAACATATCTACAGGCTGATTCTGCCAACAGGTTAGATTTGGAATTTCTATTGTAGTACATTAAAATTAATCACAAGGACATATGAGAATTGATAATATACCAATCAGAATGGGTTAAAATATTATGTCATGTATATACTAAAGGGAATAAGAACCTTTCTACCCTTGAGTCTGGCACATTGACTCATGCCTGTAATCTTAACCTCAAAAAACTGAATCAGGAAGTGTATTATGAGTTTCAGGCTAGTCTGTTGAGTTCCACATAAGCATGGAGTACACAAGGCCAATCAATCAAAAAATAATCTACTCTCTTCTCCACCTCATAAAAGCATACACTAATCACCCATAAAAATCACCATAAAAATCATAAAATGTTTTGTTACTAAAGACAAAACTTGAGCAATTATGTTCTTCATTTATTTGCGACCTCTGCAAGAACTCTGATTATATTGTATTTTCCTCCTATGCGTTAGTCAGTTTGATTTATAAATGACCTTCCCAGAAGAAAGCCGAAGAGCGGCACAATACATGCTTCATATACTTGCAGCATCTTTCTGCTGAGGCTGGTGAGAAACTTTTCTGACTTCACACTGCAGCCAATGTAATATTCATTCAGTCCACTGGGAATCAGGTATCCAGTAACATCTTTGTCAGAAGCTAAGTAGGCTGCATTGACTTAACTGTTTGCACAGATCTTAGCATGAAGGATCTAGCAAATAGAACCTTAGTGTCTGCTTCTCAAGATGTATGATTTCCAAATGAAGAGGCATCATGAGCTCATTTGTGGTAAGGCATCACCGGAGATCACACCTGTACTCTACCACCATTGCTGTGATGATGTTTGCAGATGCTGTGACAATGACGAGAGTGAGGTTCATCAGATGACTTATAGGAGAAAGGTTCTAAATTTCACAACAGTCATACAGATTTCTACTTTCCTTAAGTCGTTGATGAGGGGGGAAATAGTGCATTTATGGTATTTTTACTAAGTTTATTTATGAATACAGAACTGTGGTCCCTATCTACAGCAAGTCCAGATTTGGGCAGAAAGTCACAGACAGTTGTCATACTCTTGTGCACTTCTTTAAGATTAATTATATGTTAATGAGTCAGTCAAGAGACAAATGAGCTGTTTCTTTATATCCTTTTCACATATCGGTAATTGTGGGAGAGATTAACTATTGAGGTGAAAGAAATATTGAGGCTTGCATCACCTGAAGAATTATCCAAGGCTGTGTTGATAAGTGGAAAAGGGAGATTGTCAAACAAGCTTCTTCTTCAGGGATTTATGGGAATAATAAGGAGGAAATTCTGCTATGAATTCTTACCTGCAAAATGCTTACACTTGAGCTATTAGCGTAAGAAAAATATAACCATTCTCACGAAGAACTCAGACAGCACATTTAACTCAGTGGGAAATTTGACTGAGCAGTCACAGGCAAAAAAAGAAAGTAACCAAAAATCTCTCCAAAGACTTCTAACATTTGTTTATTTCCTGCTGTATTTCTACCATTCTTCTTTTTCATGTTTCTGGTTCAGCTGCTGTGTTTTGTTTTATATTTCTATAATATGAATTTTAGTCCAATTTCTTTTATTTCATTTTGTCTAAATTATTGCTACACAGATTAAGATCTTTATTAAAATTCTTGGAAGAAAGGTTTTCAAAACGTCTCAAATACAATGTCTCCTAAAATTCCTTAAATCAGTGCTGTTTCTCGTGGGCTAAAACAAGGGTCTTTTAGCAGCAATAGCTTTGATAACCCATTTTTGACATACAATCTAGATCCTAGCTCCTGCTACTTAACCACAAGAGAACTGTTTAATAACTACTGAAATGTTTGTACTTCCTCTCTAATGTGATAATAATTTTAATTTTTCGATCAAAAAAGATCAGTGGTAGAGCACTTTGCTAGCAAATGGGAAGCACCGTGTTGATCCCTAGTACTGAAGTAACAAAATAAAATAATAAAACAAAATAAATGTAGCATATAACATTCTAAATTAATTCCCAATATACAATATGACTGTGATCCATGTTATTGTTTCTGTTAATATCCATTACTCAAACTTTTTAAGATTTTAATTTTTCTTTTGAAAATTGGAATAAAATGCTATCTTAATGGGTATGTTATTAATTTCAACATATGCAATCTATAGGAAATAAATTAATCTACACAGTGCAATCAACAAGTGCTAACTACAGACCTTGGCCCATCTCAAGCACCTTTGCTTCTACCTCACCTCGTCAATTGTTCCTGCAATCATCCCCTCCTGTCTTGCCAATACTTATAAAAGAGCACCCTTCCCACTCTAGCCACAGATTTCTTTACCCTGGCATTGATGTAGTTAGCAAAACTCTAACCCTAGGCCTGGTTATCAACTTTCCTGCTCTCATATCTGGGCAATGAACTGCTGCATGGGGATTGCCCTATAGTAGTAAAGTCTTGAGTCACCAAAATGTAGTCATTTGCAGCAGTTAGTAACATTAACAGTTATTGGTAATCATTTAAATTTACATTTACAATTCTACTCTCTTTTCGTATATATTTTAGTGGGTATTTTTCAGGCTCTCTTTTTCTTTCCTTAGGCCTCACTGTGTTGATCTTAGAGCGTGACATGTTTAACAAAGACAGAAATGTTTCCATGAAAGAGCTAAGCAGTATGAACACCACTAAGCAGGCAGGCATTCAAGTAGTTTCCAGAAGTGACATATCTATCTTGTTCTATGCTTGTCATCCCTTCCCTGGGGTTGTGGATATGGAGTCTAGACTTCTCCCGATTCTCAAACGGGAACTCAGTGCTTGCTTGTCAGAGAGGAAATGTCTCTCATCTGAGAATAATGAACACGGCTCGCTTTGCCTCATCTCAGGGATTTCTCTCTCTCCACAGTTGCCTAGCTTGGCTTTTGTCACCTCTCTTTACAACTGGTCCTTTCTATGACAATGAAAACAGATTCAAGTCTCTCTGATAGTAAAAGAAAAAAAAAACCTCTCTTTCAAATTAAAGATGACAGCAAATTCTGCTCCTTTGTGAGTCTCCAAGTCGTATTCATTCTATGCTTCTAGTAGCTCTAGATTTTAATCTAGTCTGTCCATCTTCATTATAAATGCACTGCTTCATCTCCCCTACCAAAACTACTCTCTGTTAGTGGCATCCATAATGGTCTTCTGTGTCCAAATTTACCTAACACATCCTAATATCAGGTGAAAATATTTTGAAGGTAGAATATGGTCATATGGCAAGGTGTGGTGTCACACTCCTTCAATTCTATCACTTATGAGAGGCAGGGAGACTTGTATGAGTTTAAGGCCAGCCAGGGCTGTGTATTACCTCTCTCTTTCTTTCTTACATATATGTGTGTGTGCAGTTGTATATTTATATAAATATATATAAATAATATATGTGTGCAAATGTATATTTACATAAATATATAAATTATATATGTAAACACACATATAAGCATATATATGTATATACAGTGAGATAGTCATATCTAATATGGTCATATCATTCTTTTTTCCTCTTTTTTAAAAAATGTATTCTCTCATATATTGCATCCTGACTGAGATTTTTCTTTCCTCCTCTCCTCCTAGTCTCTCCCCAACAGCATCCCCTCTCCCCAAGATCCACTCTTCCTCCTTTCCCTTCATAAAAGGACAGGCATCACAAGAATAAAAAACAAGCATGTCATGTTAAGTTATAATAAAATTAGACATGTATCCTCATATTAAGGCTATATGAGGCAACCCAGTAGGAGAAAAAGGGTCCCTAAAGAAGGCAAAAGAATCAGAGACAACCATCTCCCACACCCACTGTTAGGAATCCCGCAGAAGCACAAAGCTATACAACTATAACGTCTATGCAGAGGACATAGGTCAGACCCAAACAGGCCTCCTGATTGTTGGTTGAGTCTCTGTGAGCCCCTAAGAGCCCTAGTTAGTAGATTCTGTGGGCAATTTTGTTGTGGTGTCTGGACCCCTCTTGCTTCTATAATCTTTCCTTGCTCACTTCTGCAGGAGTCCCTGATCTCTGTCTAATGTTTGTCTGTGGGTCTCTGTATCTGCTCTCAGGTGTGTCTGGATGATGCCTCTGATGATGTCTACAGGTATAGCCGAGTATCATTAGGAATAATTTCATTGAATTTTTTTTTTGCTGATCCTATTTGGTTCTATCCTCGGTCTCTAGGCTATACAAACTCTGGGTCCTGGTTCCCTCTTGTGACACGGGTCTCAATTTGAACCAGTTACTAGTTGTCCACCCCGGTAAGTTCTGTGCCACCTTTACCCCTGCATACCTTGCAAGTAGGACAAATTACAGTTGGCTTTGTGGCTGGGTTGGTACTCCAGTCCCTCCACTAGACGACATGCCTGGTTACAGAAGGTGGCCAGGTCAGGTTCCATAGCCCCATTAATAGGGGTCTTTGCTAGGGTCACACTGGTGGATTCCTGGGATTTTCTATTGTATCAAGTTTCTTCTTCACCTCTGAAATGTCCCCCCAATTCCAGTAGTTTCTCCTAGTTCTACTCTATCACCTCTATCCAATCCATCCTGCTCCCATCCCCATCTGTGCCCAGTCTACCCTTAAAATCTATTCTGTTTTCTCTTCCCAGGATAATTGTTTCAATTCCCTCACCTTGGGACCTTCTTGTTACCTTCCCTCTCTGGGTCTGGATTGTAGCATGGTTATCCTTTACTTTATAGGTAATAACCACTTACCAGTGAGTACATGCCATGTTTGTCTTGAGGCTGGGTGACTTTGTTCAGGATGACTTTTTTTCTGGTTCCATCCATTCGCCTGAAAATTTTATGATGTTACTTTTTTAACAATTGAACAATACTCCATTGTGTAAATGTACCACATTTTAAAAAATTCATTCTTTGGTTGAAGAACATCTAGGTTGTTTCCAGTTTCTGACTATTGCAAATAAAGCTGCTATGAACATCGTCGAGCAAGTATCTTCGTGTCTGTGTGTTGCTTGTACTGGTTAATGAATAAAGAAACTGCCTTGGCCTGATAGGGCAGAACTTAGGTATGCAGGGAAGATGGAACTGAATGTTAGGAGAAAGATGGGTGGAGTCAGAGAGAGACACCATGGACTCACTGCTGGACGTGCTGAGAATTTGCTGGTAGGCCACAACCTCATGGTGATATACAGTTTAATAGAAATGGGTTAAACTAATATGTAAGAGTTAGCCAATAAGAGGTTAGAGCTAATGGGCCAAGCAGTGATTTAATTAACACATTTTTTGTTTGATTATTTTGGGGATAAGCTAGCCGGGCGGCCAGGACAAACAAGTAACCCTCTCTTACAACAATCTACGAATTGACTTTGCTTTTCTGTGCCTTAACTGTGGTTTCTGAACATAAGAACTATCAGATATTAATCTCATTCTAGAATCTGCTAACTCTATAAATTTGGTTATTGAAACTTCTCTAAGCTTTCGTTGTCTCCTCTGTAAAATAGGGAGGAAAACATTTCATTTTGTTATGATGCTGAGATTCATTGTCTAGTTCAATATTTTCATAGACAAAGATACCTATCACTTTTGGTCTTTACATTACTGTATTCACCTAATGAGATACATAACAGTTTTTCTTAAATTTGATCTCACTGCCTGCCTGTTTTTCTTTTCTCCTTGTCTGGACTGCATTGGACATGGGAAATTTGGTCTAAAATCAAGATGTATTTCTTCACTCAGTTCATCAAGCACTAAGTCCTGCTACTTTCAAAAAACTCTGAAATCTTTATTGTTCAGTTAGTAAGACTTTTATTTGAGATAAATATTTTTTATTTGAAAAACTTTTATATTTTTGCTTTTTATTAATATTAATTCTCAAGACCAATCACATCTCCCCTCCTCTCCCTACCCCAACCTCCTCCCTTCATATTCACTTCTTATTTTTCTTCAGAAAAATGCAGGCCTCCCATGAATATCAGCCAGCCTTGACATATCATGTTGCAGTAAGACTAGGCATCTCCTAGTCTTTAAGGCTAGACAAGGCTACCCAGTATAAGGAAAGGGTTCCCAAAGCAGGTAACAGTGTCAGAGACAGCCCCTTTGTCCACTGTTAAGAGCTTCGCAAGTCGATCAAGCTGCACAACTGTAACTGACCTAGTGGAGGGCAAATTTCATGATGTCATTGTTTTCAAAAAATGAGTAATACTCCATTGTGTAAATGTACCACATTTTCTTTACCCTTTCTTCAGTTGATGGGAATCTAGGTTGTTTCCAGTTTCTAACTATTAAGAATAAAGCTGCTTTGAACAAGTTGAGCCCTTGTGGTACAGTAGAACATCCTTTGGGCATATTCCCAGTTCTCTGAGAAAGCACCATATTGATTTCTCAACTGTCTGTACAAGTTTGCACTCCCATCAGCAGTGAAACAGTGGTCCCCTTGCTCCACATCCTCACCAGCATGAGCTGTCATTTGTGGTTTTTATTTTAACCATTCAGACAGTTGTAAGATTGAAGACACCTCAGGGTCATTTGGATGTGCATTTTCCTCATGGGTAAGGATGCTGAGCATTTCTTTAAATGTTTCTAGGCCACTTGAGATTCTTCTGTTGAAAGCTCTCTGTTTAGATTTGTACCCCATTTTTAAATTGGATTATTTGGGGTTTTGATGTCTAGTGTTCTGGACATCAGTTGGAAATCTGTTGGCTGTCAGATGTGGAAATGGTGAAGATATTTTACCATTCTGTAGGCTGCTGTTTTGTCCTGTTGATGGGATCCTTTGCCTTATGGAAGCTTTTCAGTTTCATAAGGTCTCATTTATTAATTTCAGTCTTAATGCCTATACTATTGATGTTCTACTCAGAAAGATGTCTCCTGTGCCAATATATTCATCTGTGAGCTTCAGTTTTGGGTTGAGGTATTTAATCCATTTGGATTTGAGTTTGGTGTAGAATGATAGATATGAATCTATTTGTATTCTTCTACTTGATGGCATCCAGTTGGACAAGCATCATTTATTGAAGATGCTTTTTTTTTCTCTGTATATTTCTGGGTTCTTTATCAAAAATCAGGTGTCCATATGTGTGTGAATTTATGTCTGGGCCTTTGATTCAGTTCCATTGAAGAATTGTCTGTTTTTATGCTAATACCATGTGGTTTTTATTACTACTGCTCTGTAATACAGCTTGAGTCAGGGGTAGTGGTATCTCTAGAAATTCATTTATTGTATAGGATTGTTTAGTTATTGTGAGCTTTTTGTTTTTCTATATAAAGTTGAGTTTTATTCTTTCAAATTCTGTAAGGAATTCTGTGGAATTTTAATGGAGAGCACATTGATTCTGTAGATTGCTTTTGATAAAAAGGCCATTTTTTACTATTTAATTCTACAAATGAGACAAAATTTCAATAAGTACCTTCCATGAATGAGAAATTAGAAGAGAAATTCAGATAAAAGATATATAAAGCAGTACCGAGAAGGAAGTTAAGAATAACTGTGAAGAAAGAAGTATCTCAAACATTTTTCCATTCATTTTGTTATTTTATCTTATCTTTTATTGAGGCTTTTGTGAATGGGATTTGTGGTAGTTTGAAAAAATAACCCCCAAAGTGGCACTATTTGGCAGTGTAGCCTGTTGGAGTAGGTGAGGTCTTGTTGGAGAAGTGTTTTGCTGTGGAGGCAGGCTTTGAGGTGTCAGATATGCTCAAGAGGCCATCCAGTGTTGTGGAATATTATTTTAAGGTGTGTTGCTTTTATTTATGCTGAATTTGTTTAATTCTGTAATTTTTTTGCTTGTCTAAACACTTGATGGTCTACTAAGGCACTAGATGGCCAATTGTGAGGCAGGAGAAAGGATAGACTGACAGGCAGAGAGAGTAAATCGATGAAGATATCTGGAAGAGGAGAAAGAGCAAGATAGAACAAGGAGAGAAGGAATTCAGGGGCCAGCCAGCCAGCCATGGAGTAAGAGTGATAGTGAGGTTACAGAAGTAAGAAAAGGAAAAAGCCCAGATTGAAAAGGTAGACAAGATTATTTAAATTAAGAAAAGCTGGCAAGAACAAGCCAAGCTAAGGCTGGGCACTTACACGTAAGAAAATGTCTCCATTTGTGTGATTTATTTGGGTGGTGAGTCCCCCAAACAACCAAAAAGTATAAAACAATCAACTACATTTTCGAATTCCAATGTAGGGCTAGAGTAAAAGAAAATCCAAAACCATTTTGATGACCCACATGGGGTTTCTCTCCCACCTACCAGTTCCTGAATAAATACTCAGAGACTTGTATTAACCATAAAAGTGTGACCAATGGCTCAGGCTTATTACTAATTAGTTCTTACTATTAAATTAACCCATTTCTATTAATCTATGTATTGCCATTCAGCTTATGGCTTTTACTGGTCTACTGGCATGTTGCTCCTTAGGCACTTGGATGGCATCTCTCAGACTCTACCTTCTTCTGTATCTCTGCTTGGATTTCCTGCCTGTCTCTATCCTGCCTTGCCATAAGCCAAATCAGCTTCATTCATCAAACAATGAGATTAGTACATATTCACAGTGTACAGAAAAACATCTCACAGAAACCCAGTGTATCAGTTCACTTCCTGTTGCATTCTGATCAAGATGTAGCTAGCACCATGCCTGCCAGCATGCCTCCTGCCATAATGACAATGGGCTGAACCTCCGAACTGTAAGTGAACCAATACAATTAAATGTTTTCTTTTTAAGTGTTGCCATGGTCTTGGTATAAAAACCCTATATTAAAGAACTAAGACAGAAGCTGGTACCAGGAACTTGGGTAAGGCTATGATAAGCCTGGCCATGTTTTTGTTTGAAGAAATTTGGACTTTTCTAATCTACATTGGAAGTTGAAAAGGACAAGATCTCCTGAGTAAATTGAGAGCATGGGGACTATGGGAAAGGGCTGAAGGGAAAGGGAGAGGAAGGGGAGAGTAGAGAAAAATGTAGAGCTCAATAAAATAAAATTAAAAAAAAAGAAGAAATGAAATGAAGAAAATTGTGACTCCAACGCAAGATCTCAGCCAGCTAATTTTCCAAATGAAAAGGAACTAAAGAAAATATCAGAGTCAGATAGTGTGGTATACGCTTTAGTCCCAGTATTTGGAAGGCTGAGGCTGGTGGATTTCTGAGCCTGGTCTAGAAATCCAGTTTCTGGAGAACCAAGCTAAGGTCATGAAGGACAAAAAGCTAGGGAAGATATAATTGGACAAGGGGCCCATGTTTCAGCCCTAGAAAGCAGCAACACTTGCTAGATTTTGTCGTGTAGTTCTGGAGTAATGGACAGAAGAAAGGGGTTATGGAGTTTGTTCCTGAGACTAAGGAAAGAAGTTAAAGCCAAGTATGTGTCAAAGTTGTCACTAAATGGCGGCATAGAGGGGCCATTGCTTAAAGCTGTGAAATTGAAGCCTGGATTTCCTTGGAGAAGTAAAACTGTTTGGAGATGCTAGAGTCTTGAGATGCCTGTCCAGGAACACTGTTGAACAGGGAGCGGAGTCAGCCCAGGAGAGAGAAGTGTGTTTCAGTCAACAAAGCTAAATCTGATGTCTGGTTCTGACATCAGACATGGAGACACAGGGAATTTGCCCAGCTAGTTTCTGATCTTGCTTTGGTCCAGTATTTCCTCACTATGCTCTTTTCCCTAAATTGTGAAATGGTAATGTATATCCTATGTCATTATTTGTTGGAAAAGATTGTGTTAATCTCAGAAAAGACTTCAAACTTTAGACTTTTAAATAAGTTTGGGACATTTGGGGATTTCAAAGTTGGACCGAATGCCTTTTTTCCTCATGGTATGGTTATAAGTTTTCAGGGCCGGGGGGTAGAATGTGTTGGTTTGAAAGAAAATGAAAGGGAGTGATACTATTAAGAGGTGTGGCCTTGTTGCTGTAGGTATGGTCTTGTTGGAAGAAGTGTGTCACTGTGGTAGTGCACTTTGAGATGTCATATGTGCACAAGATGCGCCCAGTGTCTCAATCCACTTCCTGACGCCTTCTGATCACGATATAGCCAGCACCGTGTCTGCCTGCATGCCTCCATGTTCCCTCCCATGACGATAATGAACTGAACCTCTAACCTGTAAGTGAGCCATTCAAATTAAATGTTTTCTTTGTAATAGTTGCTGTGGTTTTGGTGTCTCTTCAGAGCAATAGAAACCCTGACTAAGACAGAAATGTTTCCCTGGTTTCTTTTACAATCTTCTTGTCTTTAATACAGAGAAGACTACTGGTTTTAATGTTTTTTTTGTTTTTGTTTTTGGCTTTATTTTTTGTAACTCATAAACTCACAGCAGCTATGGTTATCTGCACAAGAACAAGCCATGTTCACATGTCCTCATGTGAACAGGGGCTTATAAGCTCCATACCATTTACCAAATATCTACTGACACTTGAGGGTTTCTGAGGCAAGGGGTCAGTTTTCTTTAAGAGTAGGGCTTCTGGTAAGTGTTCCAGCTCACAGTCCCACACTGATGAGGATAGAGGTAGCACATGTTAGACTCAGTAGCTTGTTTAAGTAAAGAGAAGACATAGAGTTATGGGTGCTAGGGAGGCAAAGGTGGATCTGAGAAGAGCTAACTAAGAGTGGGAGGTGAATATGATTGTATGAACTTTTCAAAAATTAGTAACAATATCACAGTTTAAAACTTATTTATTTATTTATTTGTTTATTTGTTTTTGAGACAGGGTTTCCCTGTGGCTTTTGAGCTTATCCTGGAACTAGCTCTTGTAGAGATCTGCCTACCTCTGCCTCCCAAATGATGGGATTAAATCAACAACCTTTGCTTTCCTCTTAAAATATTTGAAAGAGAAGAGTTTATTGAACACAAAACAAATAATTAAAAATAAATAAAAGAAAAAAATAGAGACACCAGAGTAGAGCTAAATGAGGTAACTTAAAGAAAATCACTAAAACCAAGCTGATTATGTGTGAAGACCAACAAGACTGATAAACCCATAACTAGATTTATCACAAAAAAGAGAATACTTAAATTACTAAAGCTGAGAGTGTAAAGGAAACATCATTATTGTACTTACAGAAACAAACAAAAAGAGTAAAGAGGAACTCTATTGGCAACTTTATGTCAACAGATTAAATAAAGTGGGCAAATTCCTAGAAAGATGAAAATTACTTTGAAATGCAAAGTAAAAAAAGAAGGCCAAAATAACCTATACCAAGTAAAGCAACTGAATGAGTTATTTAAAGCCCAACCCCTCAAAAGTTCGTGCTGGTTGGTGAGTTTCACCAAATAGCCAATGAATAGTTTATGTAACCATTCAAAAATTCTTCCAAAGTACAGAAGGACCCAAAGAAGAGAATCCTTCTTTAGCATCCAAAAATCAAACAGTGTAATCTTATATGATTGCCTTAGAAGATGCGGAAATATTGACAAAGTCCAAACGCATTTCTAGTATCAAAAAAGAAAGACTAGCTTCTCTATTCTAATAAAAAGCACCTACAAACTTCCACTACTAAGTGTTATATTTTATGACATAAGTCTGAATATTTCCTTCAAAATTAATAACAATACAGAGATGACACTCACTTTGGAAATTGTAGCAGTAATTCAAACATGAAAGAAATGAAACAATCTATATTAGAAAGGAAAAGTACAACTACCTCTGTGCAGATGGCATGGTCTTCTGTATGAAAACTCCCAGAGAAAATATAGCTGCTGACGAAAACTATTAAAATTAAAAACTCAAGTTCATCACAGGGTAGAAAAAAATACCAATATGCAGAAATAGATTTATGCACTCATGAAGCCGTCATGAGTATTAAACGAAGAAGACAGTTCTGTGTATAGCATCATCTCAATGTTCAAATACACGAGTGAAACATTTAAAGAACGTGATGAACTCAAAGCTCCAGCAGAGCTGAAGGAATGTGTGGGAGTAAGACGTCACAGACATGCAGTGCAGGGAATAGAACTGAGAATCTAGGAACATTTGTTTTGTGTGTGAGTGGTCAGGTTGTCTAACAATGTAAGAAAATTCACAAAATTTTACTATTGCGCATGTCTAATTTTGTCAGATAATACTGTTTTCTCAATAAGTAATGTTAGAATAATTAGGTAATTATGTGATCTGCTAGTGGAGGAACAAGTTCAACTTCACTCTACGATAAAAAAAAAAACTAGACAGAAGTCCTGAATGCAGCAGGTAAACAATGTTTCAGAAGAAAATACAGAAATAAATTGTCATGACCATGTAATATCTAATAACTTCTTAGAGAACACCCAAAACACAAGAAATAACGTAAAAAATAAATGTCAAGTTATATCAATATTAAAATCTTGTTGGCACAAAAATACCATCAAGAAATTAAAGACTATCCCCAAAAATGGAGAAAAGTATTTGTAAGTAATATATATGATAATGGCCTTACAAGTGCAATACAGGCATGCTCAACAATCCTAGGTGACTCCATTCTAACACAATTGATGACACAGAAGCACATTCATGTACATGATCTTAACCAGCAGTCAATAAACACTTCACTATCATCAGTTACTAGGTGTAGTCAGAGAAAACATTTCGGTGTACCATATCTTTACAGCCAATCACTCGGATTGCTGAGAGTAAAAAGCAAGACAATGTAAGTTTTATTAAGGTTGTGTAGCAATTGGAAAGCTTATACATTTTGTCAGAAATGCAAAAAATTGCATCTACCTTTGCAAAGCTTGGCATACACTCATACTAAAGCTCAGTAATTTAGCTCCTAAGTATCCACTTAAAAATAAACAAAAAATAGCACAAAACTTGTACATAGGTGTTTGCAGCATAGGAAGATTGTTTATTAATAAAAGTGAAAACAATTTGAACTTTTATTAACTGTTAGCAGAAGGAGAAAGCATATATCCATGAAAAGGAATAGTTTTAAATGTAAAGAAAGATGTATTACAAGAAGAATAGATATTCAAAATGACATGTTAAATCAAGGAAATCAAATGCAAAAGGCCAGGTATTGTAGTATTCTAGTTATACAAACTATTCCAAGTAGGCAAATTTGTAGAGATAGTAATTAGACTACTGGTGTCTGATGCTTAGGGAGAGGAATTGAAGGCTGACTGCTAATGTATATGTGGTTTATCTAAGGAGGTTAAAAATGTTCGAAAATTAGAAATCAGTTTTAACCAGGACTATATTGACACACACCTGAAATCTCAAGACTTTGATGTGAAGATCGGTAGATTAAGAAACCAAGGTCAGACATGCCTGCCAGGGTGGAGAGCCCTGGGCAGGAAGCAGAACACACAAGCCCATCTTGTGGCACCAGGTGGTTGGGCACTATTAACAGTGAGCCAAAACATGGTGGGGTATAGAAGAGAGATAGAACGGTCCATGTTCTGTGGAGAGAAGCAGATCTGAAGAGGTGAAGCCAGTGAGGAGTGGGCCTAGATGGGTGGTCTTACTTGTCACCTGGGAACATGGTGATATCTGGGCCTGGGCTGCTGCCAAGAGCCTGGGCTAGGTTCTTGCCCCTGCAGTAGCCATGGCCTGTTTTGATGTCATTGGCTCCTGTTACTATTGGAGGCTGAGAGGATAGAGTCACACAGAGTTGGGCTCATCCCTCACTGCCTGCAACACTAGGGAGAATTGGCCCTGCACCTTGCTTGGGCAGCACAGAAGATCTGAATTGGTTAACGGGGGCATGGGTGAGCTGGCTTGAGAACATGAGCATGAACAGTCTGGTACAACTTTCATCTGCCATATGTGGTGTGGACAAGTGAGAGAAGTCTCACCGCAACCAACCCTGGCTGCCTGTGTTTATAGAAGAGCTGGCCCTGAGGTCAAAATATCAAGAGAGTTGGCCCTGCCTCTCATCAGCTGTAGTACTAGGGAGAGTGGTTGCTACATCTCACCTGCAGCACAGAGGAGTTGGTCCTGGAGGTATAGGTATAAGTGAGTGGGCCCCAATGGTGTGAAATAGGGAGAAAGAGTTGCTCCCTACTGCTTACTGCAGTGCTGGAAAGCTCACTATGCTAGTGAGGATGGGGAAAGCAGGCAGGCTAACCAATCCTGTAACTACGCAGGCCCAGAGCCAGGGCTATGAGTTGGCCTACCCCAACATCTACCCTATCTGTGATCTGCTGGAGCATGTGAAGAGGCCTGATCTGTGGAACCAAGGCTGAAGGATCTTCATGACACAGGGCAACAACAGGACATCCAAGAGGAGTCCCATTGAGGGCCCAGTATTGATAAAGAAGCAGAAACTAGAGGCCTCTAGTAAGACCAATAACTCATTGCAATGAATACTCACAAAAATCCTACCAAAATCAATCTACAGATTAAATGTGATACCCAGCAAAATCCCAGCAAAATTCTTCACAAACCTTGAAAGAACAATACTCAACTTCATACAGAAAAACAAAAAAATCCAAGCTAACTAAAACAATCCTATACAGTGAAGAAACATCTGGAGGCATCACCATCCCTGACTTCAAATTCTACTATAGAGCTACCGTAATGAAAATAGCCTGATATTGGCATAAAAACGGACAGGAGGACCAACAAACCAGAATAGAACACCTGATTTTTGACAAAGAAGCTAAAAATATAAAATGGAAAAAAAGAAAACACATTCAAAAAATTATGCTGGCATAACTGGATGTCAACATGTAAAAGAATGCAAATAGATCCATATCTGTTGGCATGCACAAAACTCAAATCCAAATCAATCAAAGATTGTTGACTGAATTTTCTGTCCTGCCTGGTTCCTGCTGTCATTAGGTCCCAAAGAAATCACACAGAGGTCTACATTAATTATAAACTGATTGACCCAGTATCTCAGGCCTCTAGTCAACTCTTACAACTTATATTAGCCCATAATTCTTGCCAGTGTTAGCCACATGGCTTGGTACCTTTTTCAGCGAGGCAGTCACATCTTATTTGCTCTGTGTCTGGCTTCCTCTCTGTCTGGGTGACAACTGAAGACTGAAACTTCCCTCTTCCCAGAATTCTTGTTGCCCCACCTCTACTTTCTGCCTGGTCACCTTGATAATACTTCCTGCCTGGCTACTGGCCAATCAGCATTTATTTAAAATACAAGTGACAGGGTACAGATCATTGTCCCACAGCAAAAGACCTCAACAAAAAACTAACCACTCTGAACCTCATAAAAGAGAAAGTACATTTGAACACATTGACATGGGAGAATACTTCCTAAATATAACCCCAGTAGCACAGACACTCACAGCAACAATTAATAAATGGAACCTCCTGATAATAAGAAGCTTCTGTAAAGCAAAAGACATGGTCAACAAGACAAAACTATAGCCTACAGCATGGGAAAAGATCTTTGTTAACCCCACATCGGACAGAGGACTGATCTCTAAAATATACAAAGAACTCAAGAAATTGGCCATCAAAAGAACAAACAATCCAATAAAAAAATTATAAGGTACAGACCTAAACAGAGAACTCTCAGCAGAGGAATCTAAAATGGATGAAAGACACTTAAGGAAATGTTAAGGAAATGCAAAACAAAACAACTCTGAGATTCCATCTTACACCTGTAAGATCAAAACCACTGATGACACCCGATAACAGCTTATGTTGTAGAGAATCTGGGGTAAGGGGAACACTCCTCCACTGCTGGTGAGAGTGCAAACTTGTGCAGCCACTTTGGAAATTAGTACGGTGATTTGTCAGAAAATTAAGAAACAACCTACCTCAAGACCCAGCAATACCACTTTTAAGTATATGCCCAAAGGATGCTCAGTTATACTATGAAGACATGTGCTCAACTATGTTCATAGCAGCATTATTCATAATAACCAGATCCTGGAAACAACCTAGATCCCCTCAACTGAAGAATGAATAAGGAAAATATGGCACATTTACACAATGGAGTACTACACAGCAGAAAAAAATAATGTCATCTTGAAATTTGCAGGCAAATTTCTAGAAAAAAAAACCATATTGAGTGAGATAACCCAGATCCAGAAAGACAAATCTCATATGGCTTTTAGATATAAAGCAAAGAAAAAAAGAGTCTACTATCCACAATTCCAGACAATAAAGAGGACCCTAACAGACATACATAGATCTACATAGGAAGGAGAAAAAGAGAAGGTCTCCTGAATAAATTGGGAGCATGCCAGCCATGGGAGAGGGCAGAAGGGAGAAAGGAGAAAGGGAGGGGAGTGGAGAAATATGTATAGCTCAATAAGAACAGTAAAAAAAAGATGTACACACTAAAGAGTGAACTGTGAGTCACTATGACACACAATAGCTTCCACGACAAGATTTTCTGTTTTTTTCTTTAAAATTTTATTTTGTTTTATCTTGGGGGTGATTTCAAGGGCAGAGCAATGATGCAGGGGGGCAGGGAGATGAGTGGGATACAGAGTAATGGTGTGAAATCCACAAAGAATCAATAGAAGGTAAATTAGAAAAAAAATCAAGGCTAGTATGGGCTACATAGCAAGTTAGAACTAGCCTGGATACATGAGTCTCTCTCTAGATAGATAGATAGATAGATAGATAGATAGATAGATAGATAGAGAGAGATATATATCTATAGATATTCTTTCTATCTATATATAAATATATTTGTATATATTTATGACTATATTTTCCTTATAATCATACACTCTTTGACTACATTAAAAAACATTGAATTATATGCCTTAAATAGGTGAAACACATGCAAACTACATTTTAATAAACCTGTGCTTAAAATGACAGTTATGTTATAGTTACAAAGTAGGTAGATATTAAGTTTTTGTTGGGCAATGTAAACAGTCATAATCTAGATTCTCATGATTCTCACCTTTGTAAAAGGCTTTTGTGTCCTTCCTACTCTTCACTGGAGACAAATGGTCATGTGAACTTCTATTACTTTTCTATGGTTGTAGTAACAAATTACCACACTGGGTTGCTTACTACTACACACATTTGCAATTTTATAATCTTACAATTGTGCAAGAAGCTGACTTTCTCTTTAATGAGTCCATAGGGGAAATCTTTCCTTGCCCTTCAGAGCTTGAAAAATTTCCAAGTCTTAACCAATGGCCCCTTCCTCCAATGGCATTCTTTCTTTCTTCCCTTACAAACAGATAGATAATCTCTTCAAGGATTTGGGGGTTAGATTAGTTCCACACTGACCAGTCATAGCTTTCCCCTATCACAAGGTCTTCAATTACATCTGAATCATAATATCACAGGTCCCTAGGATCAGAACACAATGATCATTTATGCTTCATAACTCTGCCCGCCACTGGCATTTTCTCTCTGCTTTTGAAAAAGTACTTGGCTGTATGCAAGTTTGAAATAACAGACCACAATTTTTGTTTGGATCTAAAATATCCCCAAAGGCCTATTTGTTAAAAATGGGTCTCCAATTTGTCACAACTGAGAAGTGGTGGAAACTTTCAGGGTGGTGGCCTAGTTGAAGGTTTGTTCTATTGGGGACAGACTGTCAAGTGCCATTGTGAAATCCTTGGTTCTTACGTCACTATTGTTTTCTTCCTAGTGGTAACATAGGTGGTTTTGAGAAAAAAAACTTCCCTGCCACAATGTACTTCTTCACCACACATCCCAAAGCCAAGCTGCGTATTGATGATGGATGCAGCCCTCCAAGTTCACTCTCTTCAGCTGATTATCACAAGGATCTATTACAACCACAAGAAGGCAATGGACTTGCTATTGAAGAGCATCAACGACCTTGTGAACCCATGTATTTTCTGTAAGTACTCATTTAACAGATCTGGCTAGTGCCCTTCATTTAGAAGTTAGTGGAAAGCATAGCTCCAGTTTGGAATAAAACAATATTAGTCATCTTAGCCTCTCCAAAAAGCTTCTGGATTTTCCAATAGACTCAGGAGTTAAGCACAGGTGGAACAGGTCACCACAATCAAGTGATCTAAACGCTGCTTCTTACTTAAACACACATCTGTGACTAATCTAGCCATGAGTACAGGCAATCATTCTTAAGTGGGTGCCCTTTGTGTCCTCTGAGCAAGAGGTCTCCTGCAGGAAGGACTTAACTATGCGATAAAACCTTATTTGCTGCTAAATGACATCTCTTAAGTTTTAGCATTTGTGCTTTCCATACTGGATATGAGAAGCAGTCAAGACAGCTAGAAAGAGCACGTGGGAAAAGGAAAATATAGAGTCAATATAAAAATAACTCCGGATTGTTTTGAAAGACTCTTATTTTCCCTCCACTTTCGGCATTTGGAGTCTGAATGTCCTCATTCAACATAACAAAGGGAAGCACAGCTTCAGGAGGGGCAAGTTTCACATTTCACAAAACACATGCTTTAAAGATCAGTGATCTGGTGTTTGATAAAAACATATGGTCACTCTCCTTCCTTCAAAAAAGAAATCCTCTCCCTAGAGAGGCCAGAGCACCTCATCTGTGATCATATCTGCTCCACTGTTACAACTTCTCATAATTCATCAGAATTCAGAGTCATTATTGGTAAGCAGACACAGATGCCCTAAAAAGTTCACAAGCACTGTAAATTGCTTGTGATTAGTTGAGTGCATTAAGGTCCATTTTTATGTTCATTCTCTTCTCCCATTAAAAGGAAGTAAAGTTGCACTATATCATAGTCAACCTATTCTATAAGTAATAGCAAGGAAACGGCACCATGCAAGGCATATTTGTGAATGGGGAATACAAGAGAAAAACGTTTGTTTAAAGAACACAAGTAATAATATACTTCAGGAAAATTTAGAACACATTACAAAAACCCGCCATTTCCAAAGTACAGAATATAGCTCTTACTACATAATCTATGGTTCATGAGAATTACTATTCTGAATGGCAAAAAAACTCATGGATTGGGCCCAACAGATAAGTATTTGATATTCAGGACTATTATTGCTTTTGCAGACATTATTCATGATAGCTGATGAGCAAAGCTGTTCTATGGTGATAGTTTCTAGTATCAATATTATTAATATTTGTGAATTCAGGACTGGGAAACATTGTTGCAGGTGAGTGAGTATAAGCAGTGAAGGGCTTCAACGGAAGTGACATGAGGAATACATAATTTTTACAAAAGTGATTACTCTGAAATATGATAAAAGAGCAAAGAAACTAAGGCAGGAAACATTAGTTCAACAATTATCAAATAGGCACTTATTATCAATTCTAGGCACTTATCTCTGGTGTTTATATAACAGAAGAGATATAAGGAGACTGTGAAAATATGATGATCAAACATTAAATAATGTGTGGTTGAATGGATATGGAATCAGGGTACAGTAGTTAATGGGGATGCTGATTTCCTAATGAGTGAGAGGAAAAACAGTAAAGAAATTAGAGAGACGATCTTGGGCATGATGAATTCATTCCAAAATACATTAAACTCTGAATAGAGTGATGTCCTCCAAGAATAGGGGTCTAGCAGGCTGCGATGACTGGGACAAAAATGTTCCTCATAGAGAGTGGCACTATTAGGAAGTGTGACTTTTTGCAGTAGGAATGGCCTTGTTGAAGGAAATATGTCACTGTGGGAGGTGGGCTTTGAGGTCTCCTGTGGTCAAGAAATACCCAGTGACAATTTATTTCCTAGTGCCTGTGTATCAAGATTTATAATTCTCAACTTCTTCTCCAGAACCAGGGCTGACTGCATGACTATGAAGACAATGGACTAAAGTTCTGAAATTGTAAGCCAGCTCAAGTTAAATGTTTTCCTTTATGAGAGTTGCCAAGGCCATGATGTCTCATCATGTCAATGAAACCCTTACTAAGACAGGCTTTTGGAGGAGCTTATTAGAATTTTGAAGGAAATGAATAATCCAGAATGATCTATTAGAGATGTAATTTGAAACTACTAGAAGCATTATATATAAATAGAATAGCTATGAACTAAGGTTCAGAAAAGGACCAATGAAAGACACGAGAGAAGTATCTAAGTAATACAAAGTTAGAAAAATTGAAGGAACAGAAATTTTCACATGTTGAGAAAGCTTAACAAAAATCCAACTGCAGAGACCACTGTGTGTACTCCTGTAAGGAATCTGATTTACTTCAAACTTTATACAATTTAGAAGTCAAGCAGCCAGCTATGATCTAAACTTGGCTAAAAATATACTGGCATAGCTACTAAAAGCTTGTTTTATTAGATAATTGTATTAACATTGAAATGGTAGCTACTGTAATTCAGTGCTCTTTGATAAATATGCTCTGATTTTTTGTTAAGTTAGGTAAATATAACCACTATATAAAAAATGAAATGTTGACAGATTTATTACAAACATGGCATAATTGGCATAAAATCTGAACATCCATGGAGTAAGAACATATACAAACTAATCTGAATAAAAAATTTAAGAATAGGCTTTCCGCTTTTTTAAAAATCAAGAGCTAATAGCCTACCACATGTTTAAAATTATGAGTTTCCAGTGTCTGTGTTAGTTGGCACTGAGAGAAACAATCAATAAAACTGAAAAACTAAGAAGCTTCTTTAAAGCAAAGGACGTGGTGAACAAGACAATGGCAGGCAACAGAATGGAAAAAAATCTTTATCCACCCCTCATCGGACAGAGGGCTGATCTCCAAAATACACAAAGAACTCAAGAAATTGGTCATCAAAAGAACAAATAATCCAATAAAAATGGGGTGTAGACCTAAACAGAGAACTCTCAACAGATGAAACTCAAATGACTGAAAGACATTTAAGGAAATGCTCAACATCCTTAGCCATCAGAGAGATGCAAACCAAAAGAACTCTGAGATTCAATCTTACACCTGTCAGAATGACTAAGATCAAAAACACTAACCACAGTTTATGCTGGAGAATATATGGAATAAAGGGAACACTCCTCCATTGCTGGTGGAAGTGCAAACTGATACAGTTGCTATGGAAATCAGTATGGCAATTTCTCAGAAAATTAGGAAACAACCTTTCTTAAGACCAACCAATACCACTTTTGGGTATATACCCAAAGGATGCTCAAGCATACCACAAGGACATGTGCTCAACTAATTTTGTAGAAGCATTATTTGTCATAGCCAGAATCTGAAAACAATTTAACTGCCTCTCAAATGAAGAATGGATAAAGAAGATGTGGGACATTTACACAATGGAGTACTACACAGCAGGAGAAAATAATAATGGCATCTTAAAATTTGTGAACGAGTGAAGTAACCCAGACCCAGAAAGATAATTATCATATGTACTCACTCATAAGTGGTTTTTAGACATAAAATTTAAAAAAAAAACACCTTACAGTTCACCATCCCAGAGAAACTAGACAACAAAGAGGACCTAAGAGAGACATTACATGGATCTAATCTACATGGAAAGTAGAAAAAGACAAGATCTGCTGAGTAAATGGGAGTGTGGGGATCATATGAGAGGGCAGAAGGGGAGAGGGGAAGAAAAAGAAGGGAGTGAAGAAAATATGTAACTCAACAAAAAAATGTAAAATAAAAAACTTCAAGACATTAAAGGTATTAAAAGTAAAATAAAATTATGAGTTTTAAATGTAGAGTTTTCTAGTAGCAATTTCTCATGGAATTAGGAAACAATCTTCTTGCCTACCTAATTCCTTAGCAAATAGATGACTGTGAGCAATTCTTTTCTCAAACTAATCTAGGTTAGCAAATACAAAAAGGAGTGTAGACAATGAATCCCACAATAACACATATATAAAAATAGTTTCAGTGGCCTTGGACAGTCCTCCTCCGAGTCATCACAGATTATAATTAATAAAATGCTGGTAGAAGAAATGGGTTACCTGTCTTGGAGTTATTTGCCAATAAGGTCTCATAGATCACTAGATATTATAGGTTATTATAATTGCTCTTGGTTACTCCACAAAACAGAATTCATGCTCATCCATTACTAGAACCAAGAAACTTTAGCTAGATAGGTCCTAGGCTCTAAAGGAAAACCTATAATTATTCCTTCAAATGGACATAGTGTTAAACCAATGATTTATTATTATACCAATAGATTAGTGCATCTCTCAAAACCTCAGTAGAACAGCTTCTTTGAACATTAGGTGGTGATTAACACTGAGACTCACAAGTGATCAATGTATAGAATGTGCAATCTTAAACTGGTCGCATTTGTCTCTTTCTCTCAAAAAGCAGATATCACAGAAGAGGTAGGTAGAGAGACTGTAAGAGCCAGAGGAAGGAGAAGGCGACAGTCAAAAGTGTCTTTAGGACACAACATAGCTTATTACTTGATTTGGGATTCCCCTCTGTATGTTGTAAATATGTTTTATTACCTTTGGTTAAAGCAGCTGCTTTGGCCTATGGCAGGGCATAATATAGCTAGGCAGGAAAACTAAATTGAATGCCAGGAGAAAGAAGGCAGAGTCAGGCAGACGCCATGCAGCTACTGAAGGAGAAAGATGCCAGAACCTTACTGGTAAGCTATAGTCTCATGGTGATACACAGATTAATAGAAAGAGTTAATTTAAGATATAAGAGCTGGCTAGAAACATGCCTAAACTGTTGGCCAAACTGTTATAATTAATATAATTTCTGTGTGATTATTCGGGTCTGGTTGGTGAGGAAACTAAAGCTCCGTCTCCATTTAAAGTTACTAAAGTTTCACCAGTTGAATATATGAACTCACAGTAGTTGTGATAACACACCCAAGACCCCTGCAAAAGCAAGTTAGACAAAATACTAGCACAGAGAAGGTAGGTGGACACAAACCCCGATGACTAGATGAGGAACTATTGGTAAATGATAGCTTCTAGGGGAGGGTTCTTCAAGGATGTGGCCCTTGAAAAGCTACCTACACTCCCGTAGATGGCCCTCCACCACACACACGACACATACTGGAAATGCTGATGGACTAAGCTAGCTGGTTTAATGATAATAACACATGAAGTTGGGAGGCAATGAGGATGGGGACGATGGGATTTAATGGAGCAGAGAATGAAGGGCAGACTTTTAAATAAAAGGATTACAGTGAATCAAACTCAAATAGTGATAGAGGATGGCGGCCCAAGCTCCAGGTCAGTCTCTATATGACTTCCCTCTTGAAAATACATTTTGAACATCTAAAAGAAATTGGAAACTGGCTCGACATCTACTTTTTATTGGGCAGTTACACTTTTAATTTTTATCACCCATATCTTTCTGATTTGTTCTTTTCTAAAATTCTTTTTAAAAAGGTATTGCAACTATTATTCCAAAGAAGATTAAGAGAAGAACATATGACTTGTAAAGTTCTACCCAATAGAATTTACTGAGTATTCACTTCAGGCTCAACAGAAAATAAAGAACAAATAACTTGCCCAGATTATCTGTAAGCTAAATAATCTGCACTATAGCCAACAAACAGAAAGAGGAAGTAAGTAATAAACACTGTGAGTTGGGTGCATCCAGTGTGCTTTTAAGCATTACACTGTATGGTTCTCAACAGGCATGAGACATTGTGTTAAAGCATTCACATATCAGCTGATTTGTTCTTCACAGCAATCACATAGGATAAGCCTTGCTTCAATTCTTATTTCACCATGAAAAGAAACAGAAGTGAACTGACCTGCAGTGAGATCTCAAGGTAGGCTGGTAAAGAGTGGAACTGGAATTTGAAGCATAGTGTGTGGCTTCAGATGCTGAATCTTCACACAGGACTGGGTGCAGAGGGCAGAGCT
Source organism: Myodes glareolus (assembly GCF_982192425.1). NCBI lineage: Eukaryota > Metazoa > Chordata > Mammalia > Rodentia > Cricetidae > Myodes > Myodes glareolus. The sequence continues at coordinate 12,688,677 of NC_142040.1, read as the reverse complement.
GGAGTGCAGAGAACTTTGGAGCAAAAATGTGGGACTTGGCAGGTGCCAGTCGATGCACAGGAAATTCTTAAAGTTTTGATCATTGAAAACACATACGACTAACCTGGCACTGTTACGCTGGATACTAGAGAGGAAACTGCCAACTTTTTTTCCCATGAAGTACATTTCCAAATGCGCTGCATAGTTAGTTGATAGTCACAGCTGCAACCCACAATCCTGATGTAGATGAGGTACGCTGGCTTTTGTCCACTGAGCCAATATTTGGGATTTAGCTATGGAAATGCCACACAAGGGCAATGCACTGATTGGCCTGGTTTTAGATCCTTTCTTTTTCAGCACCATACTGAAACCGCTTCTCCTGAGGACTCAGTGGAGCCTGCTTGCCTGGCCTCTTCTTGGTTTATGCAAGCATTGCTTCTTTTTGACTGTTTATTTCAAGCTGAGGATGTGGGTCGTGCCTTCATATGGCAATGTGGGCAAGTGATCAGAAAAGGCCCAGGGGCTTCCAATTAAATATTGTCCAATAAACATTAAAAAAATCAAGCATTCTAAGAGTGACATCAAATTCCTGGTGGGTTGTTGATAGGCTCATTAGTAAAGGTTTGCCAAGTTTTAACAAGACCCAACAAGAAACTGCAAATTTCTTCAGCTAATCCTGTAAACATTTGGAGAGAACTGTATTTAGGAAAACAGAAGCATACATATCCCTGGTCTGTTCTTTCCAGATGGATTCCATGTTACAAAATCAGCAACATATGTCAGCAGATCCAACTGACCTTCAGGTGAGGTGGAAGTCTGACTATCTCAGACTTGTTACTTCTCTGGTCTGGAGAGAGAAAGAGAGAGAGAGAGAGAGAGAGAGAGAGAGAGAGAGAGAGAGAGAGACATAGAAAGAGCAACAAAGAGAGACAGAGACAAAAGAGAGAGAAAGAGAGAGAGAGAGAGAGAGAGAGAGAGAGAGAGAGAGTCACATAGAAAGAGCAACAAAGAGAGACAGAGACAAAAGAGAGAGACCAACATAGGCAGACAGAGGCAGAGAGACTGAAAGGTAGACCAAGACCAAGAGACAGACAGAGACAAAGAGACAAAGACTGAGACAGAGAAGAGAGACAGACAGACAGACACAGAGAGGAATAAATGTTACTAGCACTTTGTTCTAAGCATCTGACAGAGCTCTAGGCACTGTAGAAATGTCCAGTTTTTGAAGACTGATAAGACAGCTGAGAATAGGTGCTTCTCCACAGTGTTTGCGATTAGGAGAAATCAGAAGTGGGTCTGATCACCCAGTTACAGCTGAATATAGAATACCTGAGGCTGATTAAGGAAAGAATTAAATTTTGAAGTGATGGTGATGAGGTTCCCCATGAATGACCCTCAACTCTGTTTATTGTGTAGACAACGTAATTACATTTTCTAATTTTGCAGCATCACTTTCCACCTGGTCACATGACTGCTTTTTTTTCTTGTAGATTCCCTGTAGATGGTCTGCAAGTTTCCAATTTTAAACAGTCATTTTAAAGCTGTAAACTCTCAGCCATCTAAATTTGATCCAAATCTTAACTTGGATTATGGAAGAAGGAAAAGAAGAAGGAAGAAGAAGAAAAAGAAGAAAAGAAGAAGGAGGGGGAGGAGGAGGAGAAGGAGGAGGAAGAAGAAGAAGAAGAAGAAGAAGAAGAAGAAGAAGAAGAAGAAGAAGAAGAAGAAGAAGAAGAAGAAGAAGAAGAAGAAGAAGAAGAAGAAGAAGTTGTCTTGTAAGGACAGTTCTGAATAAGCCATGAAGTGCAGTTTTATGCTTCTTTCCTGAGTGCCTGTTCTGAAAGAAATGTGCAGGAGAGTTGTCTAAAACCGTTCCATGCTGGTTTTGATCCAAGAGAATGAGGAGTGTCTCTATTCACTTTAATTAGGATTATATCAGAGTAGATATTTAAAAGGGGAAAGAAAGAGCAGTGTTCTCTCAAAAGAAAAGGTGACAATAACTGTGAAGTAAGCCATCAGAACTCAGGATGCCATCCATGTCTCCAGGAGCAGGCCAGAACATAAAGTCTGCCCATCATTTCTCTATGCCATTTTGTAAACAATTCAAGAAATTGGGGGAATATATTTCAAGAGCTTCCACTAAATTTAACGTGTTGTAATATAAAATTGATAATATAGTTATTGACAAATTGAGGTAAATTTCTGACTGTTTATCTTACTTTTAAGACATACTTCTGACTCTGCTTTGAAAGCATTTTTCTTTTTTCTCTAGCCAGGAAGGGCCACAGCTGCTAGTACACAGATCCTTACCTGCAGTCTGACAATACAAGGTGTATGTTTGACTTTTCTACTGTTTTCCTTTCCATCTGTCTTTCTCCAGATATGACTGGGTATTTCTAGGACATATCATGTTAGGTGTTGAAAGTGATTCTCTGTTTCTGTATGTGAATTTTATGCTTTCACTGGGAAAATGCTCTGACTTTTTGACTTCACATGCTACATTAGGCACAGGAGTGTTATTAGTGTCACAACGACAGACGAGGTCTGATGGAGCTTAGAAATTAAACAGTCCAAATACTGAAAAGAACCCTGCAAAACTAAGATATATCAATTTCCTCTCAGATAAAACCTCCCACATTGAAGGGACAGTTGTAAAGGTGCAGAGTGTTCTAGGGAGAGATGAAACATCTCAGCCTGCACAGACGCTCCTAAGCTTAGGAAGGAAACAACACAAAGGCTTAGGAAATCCCTGAAACTGACCATTTTCACCAGGCTTCTCCCTGTCCAAGCATGTATATGCAGTAAGGAGTGATGAGAGTCACTCTTAGACAAGCTGTGCTTCCTAGAAGAAGGTCAGAGTAGTCACCATACCTGAAAGAAGTCTAGCTGCCTGAAAGAGACACCCACCAACCTGTTCAACTGCACCTGTGCTGGGCTGGGCTTTGGCGATATGCCTGTCACTTCAGCTGCTGCAAGTAGACTCCCACCCATATTCGTATAAGCAACTCCGGCATTGTTTGTTCAGTGGTAATCTCACTTTGATGCATCAACAATGCTCTGTCTGGAGTCAGTAGACATTTGTTCATTTCTCTCCAGGAATAATTTCACATAACAGGAAGAAATGCCTATCCTAAATGCAATCTTAAGGAAATATGAGGTGTAGCTTTTAGGATGTCATAAAAGATAAAAGACAAGCTAAGATACTTGCATTCTAAGATACTAAATAAATTGATGTATACCCATCAAGATTCTCAAAACGAATACTTCACTGGGTGTTCAGTGGGAGTGATTCCTTATCTAATGGCTCCCCCATATCTCCTGTCACCAACACACACCTGTATTCAAGAGTGAAATGACAAAGGATCAAGTAAAACATTTTGGGAAGAAGCCTGTATCGGATCACTGATTGTCTCTCTGCAAGTCCGTCTTTGTGGAGGTGTATAGATGAAGTGAGAGGAGGGCAGATGGCCTCTAGTCCTCAGACGTGATTTCACACATCAGGCATCTCCAGCTCAGACTCAGTGCAAGGCTAGTGCATGCTGTATGTTTGCAGGCCCCTGGTCTTACCTGATAGTCAAGAGCAGGATTTTAAAAGTACTGTATTTCTCCACCACATTCATCGAGTATCTGTTGTTTTCAGTCAACACAGACACATGGAAGAGGATTTTTGCCTTCAAGTCTCTAAAATCCTCAGCTTTTCATGAAGAGGGAGTGACTTTCCAAAGAGCAACTTTAAAAACATGGTGTCACTGTTTTATCATTGCCAAACATTTGATGAGTCTGGAATCATCTGGTGCAGAGCAAGAAGCAGAGTTTCCTAGCATGTCTAGAAGAATTGTACCAGTCATGGAAGAGATGGTGGAGTAAGAAAATAAATCTAATATTTAAAAATTAATACTTCAATCTTCAGAAAAGAAGAGTATAAATCACTCTGTAGCCCAGGCCAGCTTCAAATTCCTCATGACCCTCCTGCCTCAGCTTCGTGGGTGTGGAGATCACAGGCATGTGGTTTCTACACTGTTTTTGAGAGAGAACTTCAATTAGCCTGAATTATCACAAGCAAGATTTTAAATTTAATCTCAAAGTATGAGTGTGGCTTGCCTCTTAACTGTCCCAGAAGAAAATAGCCAACCTAATTGTAAAATATTGTAAATCCCTCTATAAGAAGGCATTTATTAAGGTTAGATCCTCAAGACTAAAATAAAGTGATTATTTAATGAAGTTTAAGATATTTGAAGGTTTACATATGTGTTCAACCTCAACTGCACAGAAACTTGTTGACTGTCCTGCGCTACCGTCTCGCCAACAAGAACGACGCGGCACACTTAGGATCCTTCTGCAGAAAAGCTTTAATGCGTCTTGAGAGAGAGAGCATAAGCTTACAAAACAGAGACCCAGAATGAGGGGAACCCATTCCTTATACAGGAAACAGTCCTCTCTTCAGACGTGTCACTCTTGGATTGGTCTGCTGCCCATCAACCCAGATGACGCCTCGGGAGTAGGCAGGGACGCAGCAGTGGAAAGTTACCAAGCACATGCGCATTATCTTGTTCACCAGGCGGTGAGGCCGGATGCCAGCGCCATCTTGTAATGGAGAATGTGGTTGCGGCCCTCCACAGTTGACATTAAATACACAAAAGCCCTGAGGAAGTGATGGTCCTAACTTCATGACACTTGCCAAATATATACCACTGGCTCTCTTTGATAGCAAGTTCTCATAAATATGTTTGTCATCCTCTAAGGTCAGGTTTGCAAAACTTGTTCATTGCATTTCAAAACCTCAATATAGAAATTCACTGTTTATTAAAAGAAGAAGCACCTACATTCTGGAAAGTTATCTTAAAATCAGTGATTTGACCCTCTACACACACACATTGAAGTAATATTTAGTATATTTGACGCTGACTGAGAGAATATCACATGCTGTTTTTATTGCCCTTCTGTTTTGTGGACAATGTTGTTAATTTATACCTGGTGACACTGTAAACCTGATCAAAGCCTGTGGCTGGAGAGCTGATGGAGTGTAACCAAGGCTACCCCACTAAGTGGGTGTGTCATCAAACCACCTCCTACACATGGCTCTCAGCCTCGACTGCAGAAGCTCCTCTTAAGTGAAGAGCAGCAAATGCAGAAGCTCACTGCAGCCCGTGATGCTGAGAGGAAATAGCTGCATAGCATTCGACCTAAATGGGACAGCCATACGCTCCTTCAAGGTCTGGAGAACATTTCAGAAAATGGACAAGGGTCCAATGATAGAGATAAGGGCACTGACCCGTTATCTTCTAGACAAGAGGTGGCTGTTATACTCTCAAAGTCATAGCTGCTGTGATTTCCCACCTACACTGGGCCTGAGCAAGACTGGACCTGTCTAAGATCTGTCACATTTTTGAGGAAAGGCCCTACCCCTCCCTGAAGAACATTTTGCTATGGATGGCTGCTAGGGAAGCAGAACCATTATTTTTTGGCTACTTGTGAGTCATCTTTCCCCCACTCCATTGTGGATGACTTTTGACAGCAAACCAAACAAAATTTCATGGAAGTGGGAATGAGATTTGTACAGAGGAAGGAAAGATGCATGAAGTGGGGGAGGAGGGTAAGACAGGGTAGGGTTATATGCTCAAAATGAATTTTATACATGTATGAAATTATCAGAGAGTAAGTTTATTTCAAAAATACCAAAAGTATCATATCTTACCTGATTAGTAGGGATTAACACAACTTCATTTGGTATTTCCAAGCATGAATGCAGTGGACACTGATCAGATCCAGTCTGTTTATATATTTTTCACCTATATACACACACCTACCTGACCTGTTGATCAGCATTTCAGTATTTAGGTCAAGCTTTGCTTTAATGTCCAGAAAGAAGATAGGACATATGATTCTTGAGATTTTTGTGTTTGGTTTATTTCAGTTAAGATTATGTTCTCTACTTCCATCCATACTTCTGAAATTTCAGAACTTCTTCTTTATGGCTGTATAGTATCTCTTTGTGTGTATAATACACTTTATTTATCAAGATACCTGCTATTTAGCACCCAGCATAGTTCTATATCTTAGTTATTCTGAATTGTTCTGCAATAAGCATGGTTGTACAGGCATCTTGTGGTATGATGTTATATCCTTTGGCTATATACCGGGAAGTGAAATTCTTAAACTTTGTGATGAGATTTAATTTTTTAAATTAACTCGTTCTCTGTAACTGCTGTAGTGACTTACTGTTCTCACCCATGGTGGGTGGGAGTTGCTTTGTCCTCATCAGCACTTGTTGCTCCCTGTGTGTTTAAAACCGTTTTTGCTGCTTTTCCGTGGTATCTGTTTCACTGAGATGGGCGGTATCTCCTCGTAGCTTTGGTTTGCCTTCTGCTGCTATCCAATGATACTGAGCATTTTCCCAAAATTTTATTGGCCATTTGTTTTGTGTGTATGTGAGTGTGTGTGTGTGTGTGTGTGTGTGTGTGTGTGTGTAAGTATCTTGTTAGATCATTTGTCTATTTTTAAATTTAGGTTAGATTTTTATTTTTAAATTTTTTGAATTCTCCATCCCCTCTGGTTATAGACTTTTGTTGGGTGTACACTTTGCACATTTCCGCCAATCTGTAGACAGAGGCTGTTTGTTCAGTTCCCGGCTGTCCAGACCCAAAATAATCATACAGAAACTGTTTTAATTACAATACTGTCTGTCCAATAGCTTAGGCATAGTTCTAGCTTAAAGTGTATTTCTTACACCTTAAATTAACCCATTTTTATTAACCTGTGTATTGCCACGTGATTGTGGCCTACCAGTAAGGTTCCATCAGGTGTCTGGTGTCTGTCTCCTGAGGTAACTACATGGCATCTCTCGGACTTCGCTTACTCTCTCTGTACATCTCTGTTTGGATTTTCTGCCTGGCTTTATTCTGTTAAGCCATTGTCCAAAAGCAGCTTCCTTTATTAATCAATGGAAATAAGACATATTAACAGCATACAGAGGGGAATCCCACATCACTTCCCCCTTTCTGTATAATTTGAAAAGGTTTTACTTTAATATGGTAAAATTGCGTATAATAAAAACAGTTATCAAGCAAATATTTAGTTACAATATTTATATCTATCTTATCTTTTACCATAAATAAGGAAAACTGTAGCTATCTATTCTCAACTCCATCAAAGACCCCAGAAGGATATATTACTTAACTTAATAGGAAGTACATTGTAAGCAGCTTCTAAAACTCTAGAATAGACAGAGACATCTCACTGCCTGGATAGTCACCCAAAGTTCCTCTGTAACATTGGGGTATCCATCTTCAGCCTATAGGCCCATAGTATCTGGCAGACTTTTCCATGAAGCAGGAAATTTCAAGCACATTTCCTCCTATATTGAGAGTTTGTCAGTCACTCTCTTCTGTGTCCTGCAGAATGTCTGGCAGACCCTTTAGTGAGGCAGAAACACTGAAGGACTGTGCTACCTTCTTTAGGCAACTTCAGCAGTCATTTTTCTGTGGGTTCTGCATGTCCAGTTTATACAGCATAACATCAATCAGTCCAGGCAAGAGCAGTTCCTTGCCCAAATGGCTAACCAACTCCATAAGGAAACTTTTTGATGCCCATCATCCTCTTGAAGTTGATTGGTGCTTCCAGGAGCAGATGAGTCTCATTGTCATGGAAAGTCCTAAGTTCTTAAACATTTTAAATGCCATATTCTGATAGTCTATAAAAGGTTTGAAGAATAACTATCCTCTGAAGTATATTTCTGTACATCTAGAAAATCTAACATGACTACAAGCTTGACTATTATAGATGACTATCTATTTACCTGCATTTCTTAATTATACTTTACATTTTTAACTAAGCTGTGTAAACACAATACCTTAATCAAGAGCAGAAATATACTCATAACAAAATTGACCTAAAATTTGTATCAATAAACCAAAGTCCATACCAATGCAAAGTATTCATCTTTATATCATATCTCTTCCCCCTCCCTTTTTAGAGAGAGATTGATTGTAACCATTTATAATCAACCCCATTTAAATAAAAACAAACATTTATAAACAATATTTTGGAATTTGGGCACAGTTCCTTCCAAACTGCTTGCCGCTTTTTGTTGGGTGAAGTATTTCAGGGCATCTTGGTCCATCAAACCACATTAGCCTGAAAGGAACTCACAGGTTCTCTTTCTCTGTGGAAGCAAAAGCAGAACCTTGTTTCCAAAGTAATATATACTTAGACCCAAATTTTGAAGTCAAGATACCTATAAGTATATATGTTGGTTTAGGTTAGCAGCCACCAGAATCAAATATCTTTCAGTAGTTTAAAAATTCAAAGAAAACACAATAATATACATAATCCGGACTCTCTGTGTATATTCCATCTTTACGTGACTTAACTTTTTTACTCTATTACTTTTTTTATAAGTTTAATATTTATTTTATTATCATTACTCTTTAATCTATGACTGTCTATCCTCCATCTCTTTAAAGGCTTTGTTTTATTTTTCTACATTCTTTTTCTTCTCTCTCTCTCAAGCCTATGTTCATTTTTTAAACACACTCTGTCTCATTTAGGGATCTTTTATGTCTGAATCTGCCCCATTGTGTATCTGAAATATTATTCTGTCCAGGAGCACTTCTTAAAATGCTAAGTGGCATGGTTAGGACTAAGGTTGCTTTGCCTTTACCTTTTGACTCCAACATGGAGGAGGTCTATTCAGTGCCAGCTCTGCGAGCCATGCTCACAGTCGATTTCCAGGCACACAATGGGTCTAAGTTGCCATTAAGCAAGTTGTAGCACTCTCCTCACAAACTCTACTCAAGTGCTCATCCTCCTGAAAGAGCCATAGTTTGTGCTGGCAGCATGAACGAGGAAGCCACCATTTCTTATGCTGAGTCAGTAAGCCTTCTCTTAAAGGAGCTGCAGCACCCCGGTTTGCCACCAGCAAAAAGAGCCTATGCAAAAACAAAAATGTGGCTACCAAGAAGCTGCATCAAACTCTGTTCTTTTGTGTCTAGAATTACTTCCCATGCTCTCTCAGGTTTTGTGTGAATGTAGTTGCCCACCATGTAGAGCCAATTTGTAGATGGAGGCTGCTTTTTTGTTTTCTGGGTGCCCACACCCGAAATAATCACACAGAAATTATATTAATTGCAATACTGTTTGACTAATAGCTTAAGCGTATTTCTAACTAGCTATTACATCTTAAATTCATCAATTTCTATTAATCTGTGTATTGCCATGTGGTTGTGGCCTACCAGTAAGGTTCCATCCGGCATCTGGCATCTGTGTTCTGCAGCGGCTACATGGTGTCTCTCTGACTATGTTTACTCTCTTTGTATATCTCTGTTTGAATTTTCCACCTGGCTTTACGCTGTTAAACCATTAACTGCATGGACTGACTTTGTGGGAGCTTGGTTTGCTTGTATGCTCACCTTTATAGACCTGGATGAAGGGAGGAGGACCTTGGACTTCCCATGGGGCAGGGAACCCTGACTGCTCTTAGGACTGGGGTGGGGAAAGGGAGGCAGGGAGGAGGTGGAAATTTTTAATAAATAAATACATAAATAAATAAACAAATAAAAACATTATCTGAAAGCAGCTTATTTATTAACTAATGGTAATAAAACATACTAAGAGCATACGGAAGGAAATCCCATATCACTATTCCTGTGGGCTATTTCCCCTACTCTGTTGTTGCCCTTTCAGTGAGGAGGGGTTTTAGTTTGATAGCATCACTTCTGTCAAATTAAGCATTTGTTTCTTGTACTTTATGGGGTCAATAAAACTGCTAATACCCTGGAATGCTGGTATTGCTATATTCTCTCCCAGTATCTCAGTCTGGTCTTCTATAGAGATTATTCATATGCTTTTTTAGTTTATTATTAAACATAGTAAAAGATAGTGATCAAATTTCTATTATCTGCACTTGGATTTCAATTTTCTAAGCACCAGTTTCTGATGATATCATTCTTTCTCCAGTATGTGTAGTACTTTTGTTGAAAAAAATCTTTACTATCTATAAATGCATATCTTTGTTTCTGAGTCTTAATTTGATTTCATTGGCCTGTGTCAATTTTTATGACAAGTAACAAGTTGTTTCAATTATTGTAACTTTGCAATATGTTTTAAATTTCAGCATTGTGTGTTTCCAACTTCATGCTTGCTGCTCATAATTGCTTTGCTATTTGTGCTATCTTGTCCTTTTATATGAATGTTAGGATTATGTTTTAAATTTCTACAAATAATATTAAGGGCAGAGTTTTGTTGTTGTTGTTCTATCAGGAAAATAATGTAAATGAATAGTGTGGACTAGTAGTACTACATACTGATACTACTGGTAAACTCAACTATGCCAACATAATCCATAAGTGAATGGAGAGGGTCTCAACTCTGCTCCTCACATACTCACATAGTAGCAGATTTAACCCAAACCTCTCAGATCAGTTACGAGTCTCAAATGAGGAAAGTGAGATTCAAAAGCAAATCAGTCCCAAATTGCAGCCCCAAAAAAGTCAACAACTGAATCTTGGATCATCACTTGGAAACATAATTTGAAGTTAAGACTCCAAACTTGATTCCTTTGAAATTGAAATATTAGAAGTAAATATTACATAGAAATGGAATTTAAATTTGACAAAGTTAGATGACTGGAGGTAGCAAACAGCCAAAATCATGAGTCCTTAAAATTTCTTTCCATAAGAAATGGGAATATTTTGTCATTTAAATTCCTTTATGCCACTCATCTTATACTTTAAATTTAGGAATGGTTTTTAAAAAACTAATTCAAAATGATCTTAACCTTAGAATAGATGGGTCTGGCTGGTTTCTGGCATGGCTGATGACATCTAGTTCATAGTGCTTATGAAAAATGAACTTCTCTTGAAGAGTGGTCACACTTCACCTGCTCTTTGTCCACCATAAATCAAGAGGTTTATTTGATTCTATCATGATTTTGAAGCCTGAGAATACATGAAAGCTAAAGTTCCACCAGTATCTGCAGCACCAGCATTGAGAAAGGAGAATTATTAGTAAATACTTTATAGAGTTCTGTGGGCAAAGAGAGCCTGAGAAAGGTATTGTACCATTCTTTATCGTTCAGCATTACAATGAAGCTGAAATTCAGCCTGCATGTGGTAGACAAAAAATTGGGATAACCATTAAAATTATTTAAATAGTTTAAGGACTCTGGTTTTAATAAAGAAAAAATGCCAGTGTTATACAAGATAGGAAATACTTCTCTTTATACATCCTTCAAGTATATTTTGCAAAATTTGTCTTCTGTAGTACAATTCTAATGTATACTTAAGTGACTGGTGATCAGACACATAAGATTGTGTGATTTCTTTCAACATTTGTGACTGAAGAAATCACAAAGTTACAAATGCAATATTATCATGCTTCTGTTGGATACATGTGGGTTCTTTGTAATCTAGAAAGAATCCCAGTTGTTAATCTAACAGTCACTGCCTTCTTCCTGCCCAATGTCCACTGAAGAGTGAGTGTCCTAGCCACCATTGTAGATGAAACGTTCATTCTGACAATGCCCAAATATGCCTAAAATTGCAGATGACAGTTGTGAGCATTTCTGCCTGCTTATCTGTCTGCCTTCGATATGACCCTAAATTAGGCATCAGAAGGTATAGTGTTTAATACAGATTCCAGGCACAATATACCTTCTCGCAATTAGTTGAAAGTGCTGTTTTGTAATTAAAGGGTGAAGTGGGGCATGATGAACATATGGAAAAGGAGACCCTTAATAAGTGATGGAGCCTTCAAAAGAAATTGCTAATTAGTATGCATTTGATGTGCACTATACCAATTTTAAGACTTTGCCTTGAATAAATTGCTATGTTGGGTGTTCGAAGGAGTGGTGAGATTAGCATTTACAAAGGGGGCAATTTTCTGTCTTCTTGACTCTGTTAAATGGAGGAAATAACTTCCAAGACTGGAGCAGTAGTTAGCCCATCAATCATTTTCACAGCTGGAAACTGGGGATCCCAAATGCAGAGATCAGTTAATCCGTCAGCTAATAAGTTCATAGTGGCACCATATGGCGCGGGGCCACTCCACACTGGGAGAAGGACAGAACTGTTTACACAGGCATGCTGCTTTCTCAGGTAGCTCCCTGCTGACAGAACCCTTTGTTCTGAAGGATCAATTTACTTTGCACAGTAAATTGACTGAATTGATCAGTTCAGAGCATATAATTGTTGGCTAATCCTGTGGAATCATGTCCCATCCTTGTGAGAGGGACAAAGGGGTGCTGCCCATGGCTTGGCCTGGGCTTCATCCTGGGGCTGTTCTCATCGGACAGACTGGACACTGATTAAAGGACCAAGGAGGGTAGATATGTAGTCAGCGTTGACTTCAAAGGGAAGAGACCCACACAACAGCCAGAAGGCCATCTCTAGCTGTCTTTACTCAACTGACAATATGACATAACTTGAAATAAAATTAGTCAGCCCAAGCAATTGAGAAGCAGACTTTTTTTTCAAAAAAACTCTCATAAATGGAAAGTTACAGTTCTGCCTCCAGAGCTAACTTACACTCAAGGACATTCATTCCAAAACTTACCTTTTGCTTCCTAGGGAAAGAAAATGACAGGGGAAAGGAAGCTCAAGGTGAATGCCCAGAAAAGCATGGACACTGGAGGTGAAGTGAGAGAAGTCTTTCTTAGACATCATGCTCTAGTGGCGGAGCATCCACTGTTCTGCCTGTGCATCGGGTATGGGAAAATCCATCAGATTCTTTCAGAGCACACTGGGGCTAAATCTTCCCATTCCAAGCACACTTGTATGAGTCCCGGCGCTTTGTTCCATAGACGTGTTTGATCTGACTTTGTTTTCTCCTTCTCACATACAAAATAAAAGAAGAATAAATAAGATGAAAAAATTCCACCAATAGAGATAAATGTTGGACATAGTTCCCTTCAACTAAAGGTTTTCTTCAAAAGCTAGTGTCAATAGAATCATTTCACATCAATGGTTTGAAAAGAGAACTGTGTTCAATAGGAACTGAAGCCATTTGGTGTTGCCGAGCGGCCATTTGCTTATTAAATGTCTGAACACTAATGAACTTTATATGCCCACCCCAAGAGTTTCTACCAATTAGAGTGCTATTGGTTTCTTTACCTATTTTAGGACAATAAATGTCTGAGGCTTTCTTTTATAAGGATAAATTGCAGCAGGTTTGACAACAGTTAAGTCTTAGAAATTATTTCAGTTTTTCTCGTTATTTAAAGCAACACATGTTTGGTGATGTTCTAGCCATTAGAGAGAAGCAGATGTTGTATTATAGTTGATGTTAATAATTCCAAACTACCAAAAGTTAATTATCTCCAAGTACTTTCAGTTTATCTTCCCAAATTTCTGTCTACCTATAATTTTTTCCCTTTAATGAACTTTTCTTCTATTACTACATGCCCAGTTCCCAAAATTCCATGGTATTTTAAAATTGCAAAACCAAGAAGTTTTTGTAGTGATTTATTTTAGTAACCATTTAATGAAAATAAGACAAAGTGTAAGTGGTTGTTTACATACACTTTCATATTAAACTTGTGAGGAGAAAAGAAAAGCAAAGTACTGTGTTCTGAAAAGATCATAAGCAAGAGTCTCACGTGACATCAAGCTCTCTGCCACAGAACTCTGCAAAGAAAAAAAAGGCATTTGTCTATTTTGATAAAATCCTCTCTTATTACCAATTTGGAGTGTGCCTCTCTGCACACAGCATATGAGGCGAGCTTTCGCTCCTTGTGAGTCATTTAAATGGCATCTGACCATTCTTTAACTAACCTAACGGCACATCCTAAAGTCAACCAGAATCACCAGGTACTGAATCACTAGCATAAAATGGATGTCTAGACCTGTTTCAAATCTCACCAAATTCCTCTCTCATCCCATCTCCACATTTGTTTCATTGCAGAAGTTATCACAAAGTAAATATCAAAGAAAGAATGTCCAGTCATTGAGATGTGTATTTTACCTATTCCTGGAATGTTCTCCATTGGTGCTAAGTAAAGCTTTATAATATAGTGTTTTATTTTAATCATTTTAAAACAATAAGTGACAGGTTATGAGAGGTTGTCAACATTATACTTTACCAAAATACTCCCTCAAATTTATAGCCATTTTCTATTTTATATACATTTATATCCTTCCTCAACTCTGATAATTCGTAGTAGTTTCTAAAAACCTCTCGAAATTTCTTTAGTCAGAAAATGGAGAGAGTATATCACCATTTTCAGTATGAGTTCCAACTTTTAAGAGCAATTCCCAATTCATTATCTTAAAGTCTTTACAAGAAATCTCCAACATGTTTAGCCTTTTCTTTCTTTTTTCTTTAATTAGCAAAGAAGAAAGATCCAAGGGAAGATTTAGGCTCACTTCCCCTTTTGTTGCTGATGACCTGCTCGTCCCTGGGCCTTTCTCCGGAAGACAAAGCAAACTTGTCTTCCACCTCATTATAGATTGTGCCCTTCACACTCTATCTCTCAAACGCATCATTAATGTGTTTTCTTTCGTCTGTAGCTTCACTAAAGGCATGCCTATTCAAGGCTTTAGAAATGTTCTGTTTTTCACAACTAGCTTTAGGTATGTGGGTTGCTCAGTAGACTTCATTGTCTAAGATAAGGCAGAGATAATTCAGGAAGCAGCAGCATCTCTGTCTGCTCACCTAAAATGTTATTCCCACATTTTTAATTTCTCCTTCCTAACTTCTTTTATATCCTCGATCATGGTCTCTACTTGTTGTACTGTGTACTGTGCTTCCTGCTCCCTGCTCCCAAACATAAGCTGCAGTAGGAGGAAGAGTTTGACCCACTTTGCTCGCTTCTATGCCACAGAATCTTCAATAGCACCAAGAACATAAAAAAAATTGTCTAGATCCCTGTTCAAAATACATCATCAAAGTGGAACCCAATAAAGTGTGAAAATCTACAGACAACAACTAATTATTTAAACTATTATTTCAAGTCCTTTAAAGGTTTGTTTGATGACTGACCCTACAGACATTCAGTATAAGACTGGTGGTTACCAGTGGGTTGGAGACACTGCTGTATATAAGAATAGAAACAATCAGAATATGAATTATCAGAAAATTGGAGAAGCCGCTGTGCATAAAAGAAACAAGGAAAGTAAGAAGAGTGAAACACCTTTTTTTGCTAATTTTTTTGAAGGTTTAGTTAAATATCTCATCTGATAAAAAATCTGAATACTAATAATAGGCTTGGAATATTAGTTGTATTTTGTAACACCTTAGAAAATCAACTTGAAAAGGGAAAGATTTATTTGGGTTCATAATTTTAATGGATTGGTTCATAGTCAGCAGACTCTACTACCATGGACCTAAAGTGAGGCAGGCACAATATCATCATGACATCAGGAGTGGATGGTGGATGGAGAATGGCTCATGAAGGGTAGGAGTCAGAAAGAAAGAAAGGATCCAGGGACCAGGCATTCCCGTCGAAGACACTCTCCCAATCTCCAAATCAAACCAGTATCCACTAACCCATTCAGTGAATTCTTCAATCCTTCAACCTGTTTATAATAAGACCAAGTTAATTCCTTGGTCTTCCAGTTTCTGCTCAATGATTCCACCAGCTATAGAAAAAATTGTCAACTTACAAGCTCTTGAGGGGAGCAACTAATATCCAAATCCTAATAATCCACATAACATGCTATGATTGCTAGGAAAATGGTAAATAGTCATCACTTTTGGATACATAAAACTTAAGATATTAAGTGTTCCTTTTTAAAAAGCATCATATAGCAAAATTATCATATATGCAAACTGTAGTATATGTAGCTATACAAATACGTTGCTCAAAATTCTTTCTCTTTAAGAGCTTATGTTCTGAGTTGGCTAGAGTCAGCCCTTAGTTAATCTCTCCCAAACTCCCCATTTAGTGTCATCAAAGTGGTAGCTTGAATTCGGCCCCTATGGAAGCATTACAGAAATCGGTAAATGCTACAAATGACAGTTGTTACAATTTTGCCCACACGCCACTAACCTTATCAGCATCTGATGATAATAAAAGCTAGTGAGCTTACAACTGAATGAAAAGGAGATACAATTTCCCAGTGCAGCACAACCAGTCTTGAATTTGTACTAAACTGGAAAACATGAGGAAGAATTACTGCTCTCTTCCACTCCCACCCCTAGCATCTCCTCTTCTCCATCAAGCCATGAAAAATATACTCAAGTATAAGCCTTCAGATGAAGAGGTTTGCCATAGCAACTACTGCTTCTCTCCGTGTCTAATTCATACTGACAATATGATACATGATGATGGCAAGCAAGTGATAAATCTTAACCTAAAGGAAGAGGAAGGCTGTGTTATTACCCTTATTGAAATGCAGGATGTCAGTATGTATGGGGTATTTTGTGGCACTCCCTTCTTCCTGGTACTTGTACACGATTATTCAGAAATGAACAGAGAGACAGGAAGTTGCTTCTGATTCATTTGCAACAGTGGTCTGAGTAATTCATGTGTGTAAAACGCACTAAACCCTGGGAGTCTGGTAACTTAAGAAAATATTTAGTAGGGAAAAGAAAGCTGGCATCTTAATGACGTCACAAAGGTCTTAATTTTGGTTTTTCCTTGTGGGATATATTTAAAGGGATTATATAATTCCTTGAATAAATGCTAAAACACGTGTTTAAAATCCTTAGGTTTTACTTATCTAATTTGGATTGCTAGAACAAAATACAGCTTTGAACTACATTCATGTCTTATATTTCTGAATCCTTGAAAGGTCCAGAATCTAAAACTGAAACATTTCAAGTCTGGAGAAAATTCTTCTGGCTAGCAGATGGCTGCCTTTTGCTGCGTGCTGAAATGTCAGTAGGCTGAGTGGGTTCTGCTCTCTTCCTGTTCTTTAAGGGTGCTGATCTTGAATGGAAGCTCTGCCATCACAACACATCGAAGTGTAATTACCTTCCAAAGCCTTGCCTCCAAACAGGCGCTGTGCTTTAGGTCTCAGCATATGAATATGTGAGAAGATAAATATTTATGCTGTTGTACTTACAGACAAAATGCTTTCATAGATTGATTTTTTTCTCATACAGAAAGCAGTGTTATTTTATTTCCAAGGTAAAGGATAATTTTTATGTTTTATGTTTAGAAAAATGTAAACAATAATATTTGAAAAGTCAAAAATATAATTCAGAAAAAACAAAGCATATTCTCCATCTTTCTTTCAAAGTCAATTCAATTTCAAGGATATTTTAAAGATGGGGCAAAGTAATATGTCAATATGTGAATGATGTAATACTTATTGTATCCTCATATTTGAGAATTTCTAAGCTTGAGATAATTTAGTTTATTTTACTAGTAAATATTCACACAGAGAATATCTCAAACAACCTTGCTACAACATTGGTATTGTGACAGTCAAGTCACTCATATGATTTATTTATCTGGAGAAGAACAAAGATCACATTCATAGAGGGAAAGAAGGCTTATGTTATAAAGTGCACAACACCTAATTGCAAGGCCCACCTGATCCTGAAGGCAACTGTAGGTGGTGATCGTTCAACTCACATTTCCACCATACTTGACAAACTTTTTAAATCTTACTTTTTGTTAATTAAAAATTTTTCACATGATTATATTTTTATCACTTTCTTCCTACCTATCAACTAACCCCAGATCTTCCCCACCTCTCTTTCTGCCCAATTTTGTGATCTCTCTCTTCCTTCCTCAAGAAAAGGAAAGAAAGAAAAGAAAATTGAAACAAACCCTAAAAAAGAGAGGAAAAGTACACACAAAAACAACATGGAGTGTGCTGAGTTGGCCTGGGGCTGCCCTGGAGTTTGGTTACTATAACCAGTGACATTCCACTGGAGAAAGCTGATTTTTCTTTTTCCCAGTGGGTGTCAGTTGAAAACTGCTTCTTAGATGGATGTGGGAATTTTGGGTATACTTTCCCTTCTCAACTCTGGGTTTTGTTTTGGGTTTAAATTGTGCAGGTCTTAAGTGTACTGTACTGTCACAGTCTCTGTGAGCTCAACCTGCCCTGCTGTGTCTGAATATCTGTTTCCTTGGAGACACCTACCACATCTGGGTCTTATAATCTTTCCCACTCCACTTCCATGCAGATTCCTGAGCTTTGAGGGGAGGGGTTTCATGAAGACATCCCACTCAGGGTTGAGGGGTGATTAAAGATGAGTTTCATAACCAAAATTAATTTGAAATCATAAATAAGATGGTCTACAATACTTGAAGAAAGATAATTTGTCTACTACAATGACTTTCATAGAAACTGGGGGCGAGAGGACAAAAAGAATTTTTATCTAAATCCAAAGCAGGAGACAGTTATCTATAGGATCGACATTGGGAGAGACAATAACTACCACTGGATTCTGGGCAACCAACAGCAAGCTTTCTATAATACTGACCCTCACTACTCCTGTAGCTGAAAATGGCAGCAATATGACAAAGTACCTCCTGAGGAGATTCACTTTAGCCTGAGCTTACCACAGTCGCTAATGCTGGATATCCTGCCAGAAATATACCACTGCAGGGGAGGGAGGATGTACAATGTCTATAGCAACTTCTCACAGAGCAGACATGATCACTGACAGTATATGTCAGCTACCTGGCATTCCTTACCAATCCCGTGAGTATAAATGGTGCTAATGTGCTCTTGTCTACTTTTAAAAACACAGTAGCCCAATCTTGTCTGTCAAAGAGAGTGACAGTAAGAAACTGACAAAAAAAGATGAAAGACATAAAATACAACTTTGTAAACAATAAGTGAAAAAATGAGATGCAAATATTTGAGTGACCATGGAGAGGAAAAGTTTATAACAAAAAATATTTGATGACAACAAAGATGCAAATTGTCTCCACTCGGTGTGAAAAGGACTGAGTAAGAGTGTGTGGGGCTGTATACAATGATCCCTCCATGTGATTCTCTACTACTTGAAAGCCTATGGAAATATTGTATGGTATTGGCATTCCTAAGACAGCCACCGTAGTGATATATTCACACACATATGTACACACACACATATATATGTATATGTACTGAGATTATTATAAAGTTTTAGCATTGTAAAAGACTTAGAAGATATTTCACTAATAAAGAATAAATATAGTACATGCATATTAACAATTACCACCTCAATAATAACCCATGATGATCGCATACTTCACACTCCCTGTTATTGCAAGATTTTCCCAGCTGTGTGAGTGTGTGTGTGTGTGTGTGTGTTGATTAAGTATTAAAACCAAACCCTCAAGCATGCTATACAAATATTCTGTCACTGAATCTCTTCTTCAAGGCCCCTACTTCTTACCATGTTTCATGTTAAACATAGTCCAATACTCCAGATCACTATTACTAATTAACCAAAGACTAATTTAAAACCTTAAATTTATTTACCAATCTTAATTTTAACATACTCTCTTTTTTATGGTACAGCTTTACTTTGGCATACTGAGCTAATAAAAAACACATTTCTTTTCATTGAAATACATTTTTTTCATACAACATATTCTGATCATGAGTTTCTCTCTCTCAGTTCCTCCAAGAAACTCTCAATCTCTTCACCAACCCAACAGCACACTCTTTTTTCTCTCTCTTTCTTCAAAAAACAAACAGGCAAACAAATAAAATGCAGCTTTTAAAAACAAAAGAAACACAGAAAGAACACACACACACAAAGAAATCGCAAAAACGAAAATTGGAAATTGTTATTTAAATGCAAATGATTAGCAAGACAAGAAAAGTGCCCAAACAAAGCAATGTGAGACAAAATGTCTACAAAAGAGCTGCTAAGTCTGTTATGCATTGGTCATCTATTGCTGGGCTTGGTGCCTGCTCTTAAGTGTGGCTAAAATACGCCATTGGAGACACAGTTGTCAGACAAAATGTATTTTTAAAAATATATTATTAAGCTTTAAAATGAAGAACAGAAATTCTTCAAAACCAGAAATGACTGTGAGGCTTTAGCATGGATCTACACTGTTAGCTGAGAAAAAGCAAAGTCAGACAGTTATATATATAAGCCTTTGTTAAGGGCTCTATTATCAATATTCAGACTGTGGACTCATTCAAAGCTGGATACTGAAGTTATATGTACTGCACAAACCTGGCATCTAGGACTCCTGCATCCTATAGGACAGTCAAGGGATAAGAGGCCACTCACAGCCTGTGCTGATTAGTTTTATGTCAACTCGACACAAGATAGAGTCATCTGAAGGAGGGAACCTATATTTAGAAATGCCTTCATAAGGTCTCGGTGTAGGACATTTTCTTAATTAGTGATTGATGGGGGAGGGAATTTAATCCATTGTGGAGTGCCATCCCTGGGATAGGGGTCCTAGAGGTCTTTTAAGAAGCCAGGATGAGCAAGTCATGAGGAGTAAGCCAATAAGCAGCATCCCTCCAAGTCCTCTGCATCAGCTCCTGCCTCCAGGTTCCTGCTCTATTTCTAGTTCCTGTCCTGACTTTCTTCAATAATGAACTGCTATGGGCAAGTGTGAGCTAAATAAACCCTTTTCTCCCCCAGGTTGTTTTTGGTCATGGTATTTATTGCAGCAATATAACCTTAACAAGGGCACAGATCAACCAAAACAACATACTCTAAAGTGTCTTAAGGATCAATATCTCCAGTCATCCCCTATACAGAAGCTTACAACCTGCATTGTTTTGCCTGTACTATTGTAAAACTCTGGGTATAACAAACAAGAAATGGGAAAATTCCAAATTGGGAAGCTTCCAAAATTAAATGCACATAAATATCACTCCTCATCTCTAAAACATAGCTGAAGCTTACAAACAAAACATACAAATCACTAAAATATTAACTAGAAAGATGTTTACGTAAAAATCATGATAAAAGTTAGATATTGTGGGAAGGGAAGAGCAGGTTTTCAAAAGACCCAAGTCAACATGTCTAGAACAGAAAATTGTCACCTACTTTTCAAGTTAACAAGATGGAAGCCCATTTGTTACAACTAAAGGTAGACTTGGTAAATCTGAACTTTGGACTGAGGAAGTAAGTCAAACTCTAGCAACAGCAAAAGACGCTGGAAATTTTAAAAGGAGATTCAGAGCTGTAGGATATGTCTGAGCTTGATCAATATGCATCTCATAGCAATCCCAAGACAAGATAACAGAGAAAACAGAATATATATCATGCAAAGATTATAGCCAGGTGTATATATGAAATCCACAAAAACATGGTTACACACATATTTAATCCTAGTGTGAGTTGGAGGAGACAACAGGATCAAAAGTTCTAAGCCATCGTCAGTCTCCAGAACTACACAGGAAGTTCAGCATGAGATCTCTTCTCAACAGATCAAGAACAATAAAAAACTGTAAATATTAGGAACAAAGGAAGCTCATTAAATAGAAATAGAATAAATCAAAATAAATATTATAAATAGATACACATGAAAATTACATCATCCAAGACAATGAAAGAGGTTTCCTTAAAACAAAACAAAAAACATAATCTACAAAATGTACATTATTTTGCTAAACAGAAGATATCTCACCCTCACCCATTTTAATAGAGGTTAAAACATAATACCTTTAAGAAGCAATAAAAGGTACCTAAAAGGTATCATTTTTAAAAAAGTAAATAAATGTATTCTGTTTAGGCTGCAAAAACAAAATATCAGAGACAGGTTATTTTGTATCAACAAGATATATTTGAAACAATTCTGGAGGCAGAGAAATTCAAGTTTAAGGTATTCACAGACACAGCATCAGACAGAAGTCATCTTTTGTTTTAAAGAAGGTATTCCTGAGCGTACTCACATGACAGAAGAGGTAAATGTTCTCTTTTAGGTCTTCTCTTAATAGGAGCACAGTCCTGTTCCAAAGGGCTCCACACCTCATCTAGTCGTTTGTAAAAGCTGCCTCTTTAAAACTTTTCTCATTGGTAAGTAGTTTAAAGACACAATTTTGAAGGAACATAATGTTCAGACTATAACCAGCCTGATTACACAACTATACACAATAGTCATATTCTATACAATATACTATGATGGCACTGCAAATAAATTCAGAAGACAGAAATTATTTTAGGAAACAATAGTCCCTAGAATGTCACTATGTCAAGAAACATATCAGACAAATTAGAGTTTAAGTTAAAAAAAAAAAACAGGATCTGATATAGAAGGTTAGTTATATCATGGTGAACATGTTCCTTAACAATATTTACTAATCCTAAACTAGCACACACTTTATAATACAGTCAGTTTACAGAAAGTAATATCCAAATGGGATAACAAGTAGAAATTAATGAGTTTATAGCAGTCATGAAAGAATTAAGGAGCTCCTAAGAAACAGAGATCTAAGAATAAGGAAAGATAAAGCAGCTGAACTTCGGAAAATGATGAAGAGATCAAGGCTACAATACAGTTAGTGGCACATTCAGAAAGATAAAAGTGATTCTTCATACTTGAATAATTCTTTGTAGTTTAAAACAATTACACATAGCCTGATTTGGTTTTGAAATCATCGATCTACAACTTTGATTTTCTTAATACAATTGAGCCAACAGTCTTGAGAAGTTAAGCAATCTGGAGACTGGAGAGATGGCTCAGTCAGTAAATATTTGCCATCCAACTGTGAGAACCTAAATTCAAACACCTTGCTCCTGTGTAACAGTCAGACACTGCAGGACTCATCTGTGACCCTGGGGTTGACAGGAGGAGACGGGGTCCCTGGGGCTTTCTGTTTAGTTTAGCCCAATAGACAGGTTGTCCTATGGACAAGTTCTAAGTTCAGTGAGAAATCTGGTCTTAGGGAAAAAACTGTGGAAAACAATAGTAGATACTGTTAGCGACTTCTGCCATCCACATGCAACGACCTCCATGCACACACATACACACACATACACACACACACATACACGTACACACATCATACACATGTATACTCAGACACACTAAACAAGCTTTGTTGAGCAAATGAGAGCATTTTCTTCATGTTTTGTCAGTGGGTCAAAGGAAAAACTTTGAATAAGGATGACAGCAAAGGGTAACATCCACTTTGGTGCAAAATCTCCCCCACCCACCCAAGCTCACAAATATGGACAACTTCATTCTAAGTATGCAGACAGATAATTTTTTCCATGAGTAACACACCAGCAAAAATATTTTGCTTTAGAACTAGATGATAGTACCTTCAGATAGAGGTTTTTGTTACTAGATGCATTGAAGGTCATTACACATTTCTAGCAGGCCTATTCAATGGAATTTACCATTTACCTTAATGTAACAACGAGAGCTCTTGGACTTTGGTTATTGTTCTATTTCCTCCTCTCAGAAAATTTGACGCCTTGAGCATCTTTTCTCTACAACACAATGTTTCTTTTCCTGCAGCTCCAGCTGACAGATGACTTTGGCTCAGCTAGACTCTCTCTTGACTCTTAAGATCATGTACTAAATGTTCAGTACTCTTCATAGTTCCAGACAAACTTGTAGCCAGTTCAGGCCAAAAAAGAAGTGTAGCGTAGCCTAAAGGTGTCCAACCAATTATACTTTCTCCTGTGAAGAATGATTAGTCTGCATGTGTTAGTCAATCTACTCAAGAACATTTGTTTATTTATGTAGCTTAACAGAATTGTAAAACATGATAGAAAACTACTTTAGGAAATGCCAAAGTCAACAGTGGTGGCTCAGTAATTCCTTCACTTGGCAGGCAAGAAGATCTTAAGTTTCAAAGTCAGCCTGGGTTACAAGTAAGATCTTGTCTCAATACAAACACACAGACAGACAGACAGACAGACAGACACACACACACAGACACACACACACACACACACACACACACACACACACACACACACACCAAGAAGGAAGGGGAAGGAAAGAAAAAGAAAGCAGGAGAGGGAAGAAAGAGGGAGGGAGGAGTGGGAGAAAGCTAGCTTTTCCTTATTACTGCTAACTAATACTGGAACAAATCATATCACCTAATTATTTCTACTGGTCATGGGTACTGCTTGATTTTCTCTACTATAAAAAATGATGGTTTCAAAGTTTCAAAGAATAGTGACTCAAAATTATATTTATCTTTCAAAATTACAGAATTAAGTAGATAAATATTCAAGATAATAAGCCATTGGCTACTGAGTCCTTGAAATGTCTGCCTCTTGGGTTCCTTTGCATGCTGGAGTCCCTAGAGGGCAACAGATACACAGGAAAGGAATGGCAGCTGGTTGTGTCGCCATCTTGAGGAACGTTCATAATAACTAAGCTGTGGAAGAATCATGGGTTAGAAAGACTCCAAATTGCCTAGGAACATTTCCAAAGTTTTATTTATGGCAATTTCTTCATGTTTAAATGTGTGATATTCAAAACTAGCGTAAAATCCACACAATGGGAATCAGCCCTGTATCTTTCATATTCCACATTGTTACACACCTTGTCAAACTTCCTCTGCCCAGAAGGATCTGCCATTGGTGTTTAAAAGAAAAAAGTCTCCTGCTTCATGCATTTCCTTCTAGATTTTTGTTTTGTTTTCCTCTTTTGCAAGCCCAGCCTTCAAAGACTGCTTCTTTCCTGCACAAAGAATGTCCTGAGCTGGTAGAGTCTAGCTGGACTGTCACACGCTGACAGCTGAAAAGCTGCAAATCTGCAGTGAGCTAACAATAGGGTCCCTGACCTCTAGCGCGCCTCGGAGTCGGCTGACCCATTCCTTTGTGTCTCTTACTTTTAGTTTGGGATATGGCGCCTAGAGTTTCTTCAAAGATCCAGTGCCATTTTATTAGGTTTTTTTTTTTTTGTGCAAAAGTTACATTCCTATTCTCAAATCCTCTTGGTAAAAGTTAACTTACTTTAAAAAAAATATTCTTTCATCCATATGAAGACTCTCATATATACACAGTTCAAATGCACTCTTTGATTTCTGAGAATGTGTCTCTAGGTGAATATTCTCAACTCCTTCCAGCTGAAATAGAAAAAAAATAATATTACTAAGTCATTCTGACAAGCTAACTAAAAATTCTCAGTTTGCATAGTACATAGCAACAAGTGACCTGTTAAATGATGACAAATCCTTCAGATTATGGCTTTAGACCTTTAACCTTTTGACTTTGGGCTGTATCCAGGGAGCAGTCAGAGAGGAAGAATGCAATAAACTGCTTGTAATCTAGTGGTCTCAAAAGAAATTACATCAAAACCAGCTGTTACACCACTAGTCATTAAAGACTGACAACATGTTAACTAAAATGCGGCCATTATATTGAAAACGACTTTTTCCCCCACCCACTGCCAAACTACTAGAGGTCTCTTGTGTCGCTGGACAGCATCAGAAAACATGGATGCAACAAAACAAGTGTGTAGCTGAACTAGGAGAAAGTGAGTTGCGTTAGATTGAAATATGCCCTCTTTATTTTTAACATGTTTGAGGGATCTGGCCAATTTTGAACATTTGTGCCTTACACTTCTTGGCAGCTAGAATAACTTCTCTTTGGATTGCTTTAAAAAGAAAGTGTGTGTATTTGTGTAAGATTGCACCTGTCTTCTTTCCTCCCTCTTTTGATATGAAGAAAGCTGATGTGGGGATTTTAATCATAAAGAACAATTCCCCAGGTATCATTTTCCTGCCTGCTTCAACTCAAAACGTTGAAGAACTGAGGTGGAAGTCACACTGGTCTGTCTGACAACCAATGACATGTCAAATCTATGGTATAAAAGCTTGAAAATGTAGCACGCATCTTTCTGGAGATTGTCATCCAGCCATACCAGCATTTAAAATACAGCAAACAGTGCTGGTAGGCTTCAAAGATGAAAGTGTGGGAAGCACATGAGGGAAGCTGAAAAACATGGGGTGGAAAACCTGTTGCTAAGTGACTGTTTCAAAGACAATCTGTATAAAACAGAAAAGTCAAGGGCATCTCAATATGACAGGCACATGTCTGTCCCTTGGAAACCATGCGTTTGAGCAAGAGGGAAAAACCAGTGACATAGCCAGAGTATAAACTCAGAAAGCCATGATTCCCAAAGCATTCATAAGACCCTATTTTCTCTCAGGCAAGGTTCAGATCACAATCTTCTCATGAGAAAAGACCCTTTATTGCATTCTTGGGCATTTTATACCTAATTCTATTTTGATCTTTTAGGCTCAATTTGTTTTGAATGCTAAAGTCCAATGAATGAAAGGGTAAATTTCCATTTTAGAGAAATGAAAGATAGCAAGTGTGTACTATTGTTAAACTTAAAAACGTAATTCTGCCATGTAGGGTCAAGTCTGTATCCAATAAAAACATTGGGGAACTTTTTCCACTCCTGAAAATAGAGTGAGTCTGGTATCTTCCTGTTTGCTGGTGTGCTACACAGTCAGCAGCCCCCAGCAGACCTCTGCCAAAAGGCCCGAGTCAGTCAGGCCTGAGGTTTGAATTTACGTATCATAAATGACCAGATAAAGGACCCACAGTGAGCCCTGTTTCACTGCTACCTGTTCTGTGTTCAGGCACAACTTTACCAAAGCTGTCATTTTCTTTTTGTACAGTGTAGTTTGTAAGGACAATGCTCTCAAATTTCACAAAATCATGTTTTGATCTTTTTTTTAACAAAAATACAACAAAGTACCATGATGTATAACCCATGTATAGAAGGTTTTAATATTTGCACAGTGAGTGTTGAACTTGTTTATGGGATCTCTATGTATGTGAGGTTGTTCCTATATGGACCCTATGACTTCTGGTATCTCTAATGTGGACCTTAAAGTATTCACTGATAAGTAAAAATGTTAGTTCCTTTTAATGATCATATGCCTTCTGGAGGTTATAGCAATCCACACAGCACTCTTAAATTAAAGAAATTTTTATCACCAGTTATTTTTAATTCACAGATTACTTTTCAAAACAAGAAAAGGTCATTGGTGCTCTAAATGTTTTCCCACGTTCAATCCATGCACACCCTGCAAGAGGTCCCAGTGAGTATTTACTGCAAGTCAAATTCATGCCATTTAACCAAGGGACATCTTTTACCAGGAAAAAATCTCTCTTTGATATATTTTATTTTGATCATTGTTTTTGGAGGTTTTATACTGAAAATAGTGCATGAGTGGCTATAGTTCATCTTTTATTTCCATACATTCTGCCCAATTCACAGGGATGCTTAATTTGCTTGATATGGCTCTCTACAACTTAGAAATAAGCCTGGGGTAGCCATGTTCATAGTCCATGAACATGCCAGATAGAGCACACGGCCTCAGATAATAAATGTAGGCTAAGATGCTATTAGACTAATTATTAAAATTGAATAATTTATGTATCAAAATTTAAGCACTGTCACATTATGTCTGCATATTGAAACCTGTGACCTATAAACTCATGTAATACATTATTCCCCTGCATTGAACTACAAGTCAGAGAAGATATGGGTTAGGGTTCATATTCCTTGATCCATTGATAACATCTTAAGACAGGCAATAAAAATAGAGAGCAAATTGATCAAAATTTTTATGAACTTGTCATAATAAATAATATTCAATTGAAAATTTTCTGCATGATTTTCTGATATTAAATTAATTGTACTAGAGATTTATATTTTTAGGGTAGAATTTTGCAATCATTGGTTTGGACCAGATAGTCAGCAAATTTTTGTTATACCATTGCCAAAGCTGATCTTTGAATTAACAATAACAAAAAACCACATGTACATTCTCACATACACATGCACAGTGCCTCAAGACACCGACCCATAGAATTGACAAGACTTACCTCAGTCTCAATGTCCTCAAAGGACCAGCTTATTCCAGGTCTAGAGCAAAGAACGTCTGACGTGACCTGTAATTATTTTTCATAATGTAATATTTAAAAATTATTATGATACATCAGAAAAAAGAGACGTGACATGAAAGTGGCCCAACGGACCAAAATCTAGGAAAATTTATGGACCGAAGTGATTAAGAATAATTTGCAACTTAAAATATTTGAAAAAGTAGAGATTCACAATACCAAACTAATATTTAATGAAATAATGAGAATGGCAAATAACTAATGTTAAATGCCAAGTAGCAAATAACAGAGGTGGTTAAATTTCAGAGTGAGCAGAAGTATGGAAATGGGCATTTACAATCTCCATAACAAAGCTCGGGTCAGACAAAATTTGCATAAAAATGATCAACCTTGGAGTAAATTTTAACGAAGTGAAATATTTGTTTTTGTCTCAAAATGATGCCATACAAACTCCATTAAAAGCATCTGATTTCTTTATTGGGAGCGGGTGCACGTGTGCTACAGTGGACAAGAGGGAAAGAGAGGCCAGCTTGCCCCGGTTCTCTCCTTCTGCCATGATGGGCCCAGGGATTCAATTAAGGTCAACAGGCATAGAAGCAGTCACCTTTACCTGCTGAGCCACCTCAATATTCCCACAAAGCCCTTTTTAGTGATAAGGAAACAAAAAACAGCAAGGAGAAGGTAAAGGTTTGGAACTCTTCACATATGATTAAAAGTACTGCTAACAACAAGGGTAAACTGGCACCATGTATCACAGATGCTGTCACCTGAGGAGACAAAGTCACAAAGTATTGTTTTTACAGTGAATAAATAAATTATATCTAAAGTTCCATGAGTAAAGAAACAGATAAACTCAAGTGGAGTGTCTTCTTCAGTGCCCTATTGCTGTGCAGAAACACCATGACCACAACAACTCTTATGAAGGAAAGGGTTTAATTGAGGCGTGTTAACAGTTCAAATGCTCAGTCCATTATCATCATGGCAGGAAACATGGTGCCACAGGTAGACATGGTGCTGGAGAAGGAGCTGAGAGTTCTACGTCCAGATATAGCAGACAGCAGGAAGAGAGAGAGAGAGAGAGAGAGAGAGAGAGAGAGAGAGAGAGAGAGAGAGAGAGAGAGAGACTGGGTCTGCTTAAGCATTTAGCATTTGAAAGCCTAAAGCCCACCCCACGTGGTGCAATTCTTCCAACAAGACCATACTTACTCCAACAAGGCCACACCTGTAAGAAGAGTCACCTTCTGATGACTACACCTTAAAATAGATGAATCTATGTGTGTCATTCTTATTCAAACTATCACATTCTATTCCTTTATTCCCAAAGACGTGTAGTGACATTATAATGCAAAAATACATTTAGTATGACTACAAATATCTTCCTAGTTTATAACAGTCTCAACACTGTCTATAAGTCCCAAAATCAAAGTTTTTGATTCTCATGGCAATCACTTGACTGTAATCCCTGTAAAATCAAAATCAAAAAGCATATCACATACTTTGAACATGTAATGCAGAGAATATACATTACAATTTCAAAAAGGAGGAAAGAGAGAATAGAGAAAAAATACTGGACTAAAGCATGACCAAAACCAGCTGGGCAAACTCCAAACTCTGCATCTTCATATCTGATGACAAAGCACTCTTCAGATGTCTAACTTCTTTCTGCTTGGTGGACCACAGCACACTTCTCTCTCTTGAGCTAGTTCCACTCCCAGTCAGCAGCTTTCCTCAGCAGGTATTCCACAACTCAGTCATTTCTAACATTTTGGGGTCTCCCAGGCAATCCATGTTGCACCTTCATGCAATGGCCTCTCTGGGCCTCCATGCAGGGACACCCCTTACACGTGCCTATCCTCAGGAGCTTTCCTTAGTTAAGGAGGGAGATTCCACAACCACTTTCTTGTATCCATGACTCTAGAGACAGAACCACATGGCCAAAACTGCTAAGTTCTGCTGCCTGCTGGGACTCTAACGTAGTTCCCTTGTTCAAATACATTTTCACCAGCTTTCTGTTCTCTATGGTTTCCTTCACTACCTAAGATTAGCTGTCTTGGAACTTGCTCCATAGACCAGGCTGGCCTTGAACTCAGAAATCTACTTGCTTCTCCTCCTGCGTGCTGGGATTAAAGGAGTGTTCCACCCATACACAACCCTGAACTCTGCATTAATTCATTTCACAAATTGGAAGCTTAGCTGGCTAGGATCTTGCCCTAAGGTCACCATCTTTATTCAGTTTAGGGTCAGGCTTTTCTTTATCAGCTCCAATATATTTCCTGGTGGTATTTTTCTTCTCAAATTGTACATTTTGTTTGATTCCTTGCTTAGCTTGCTTTTTTCATTATAGCTCTGTGTAAGAGTAACCACTAATAGCTACACAACAAAGTCAATACTAGGCTACCTTGAAATCTCCTCTGCCATTGCCATTAATCCAAAACTCTACAATCCAGCTCAGGTAGATCTTTTGAACCAGGGCAGAAAGCAGCCACATTCTTCACCAAAATATCACAAGAACAATCTCTAGTCCATTTATTAACATTCTTCTTCACTGAAGCCTCTTAAGCCAGGCCATATAATCTACATTTCTCTCAGCAACAGTGTTTTTCACACTACTAATTTGGCCCATTAAGCCTTGCTGAAAGTATTCAACTGCATTCCTAAGCCAAAGTCCTAAAGTTCACATTCCACAAATAAGCATCATTGTCAGGCTTATCACAGCATTGCCTAACTCCTGGTACTGACTTCTGTCTTTGCCAGTATTTTATGGCTATGAAGAGGCACTGACTAAAGCAATGCTTATAAAGGAAAATATTTAATTGGGGTGTGCTTAAAATTCAGAGGTTTAGTCCATTATCATCATAGCAGGGAGCACACCAGTAGACATGGTGCTGGAGAAGGAGCTGAGAATTCTACATCCAGATATCAGACAACAGGAAGATAGATAGATAGATAGATAGATAGATAGATAGATAGATAGATAGATAGATAGATAGATAGAGAAAGAGAGAGAGAGAAAGACCCTGCTTGAACATTTGAAATTCCAAAGCCAATCCCTGGTGACACATTTTCTCCAAGAAGTCTACACCTTCTCCAGCAAGGCCACACCTGTAAGTAGTACTACCCCCCTGATGACTAAGCCTTCAAATCTATGAGTCTGTGAGGGCCATTCTTATTCAAACTATGACACTAAGAAATATTCTTCTTCTTCCGTGTTGGCCTGAGGTTTACCAATGTTCTGAAAGCACATGCCTGTAACAGCAGCTGCCAGGGGGGTAAAGACAAAAGAATTTCAAGTTCAAGGACTGTCTGAGCAACTTAGTGAAATCCTGTCTCAAAATACAAAGTAAAATTAGGGCTTGAAATGCTATAATTTTAGGATGCTTGCCCATTGTGCTAGGAGACACTGGGATCTCTTCCTAATACTAGAAAAATTAATTTAAAAGTGTTCAAAAATTGTAGATTAAAGAAAGTATAAACAGACACAATAAATGCTAGATGTGATCTGGATTCTGTGCTGAAGAAGAAAAAGTCTGTAAAGGGTTGATTTTTAAAATTAGAAAATGAACAGAGAGTTAACTTACTGTACTAGTAAATCCATTAAAAGATGTTGATCATTGAACTATAGACATATAAGGGAGAATTCATATCAGAAAATACATGTTGAAATAATTGTGGATAAAGAGCCATGTAATACATAATTTTTCCTTCTTCAGATGCAATTATATATCAAATAGGTCGGTAGATAGCTCAGTTGATGGCTACATAGATTGATGGTAGAGAGTAGATAGATAGATAGATAGATAGATAGATAGATAGATAGATAGATAGATTGATTGATTGATAGATTGATAGATAAAATTATAAAACAACTTGAACAAAATGATCACACAGGTGATTCTGGATAAGACTTTTATGAGTGTCTTTGAATTATATTTACTTTTGCATTTTTCTATAAGTTTGAAATTATTTCTAAACTGTAAGATTTTTGTTGCTGTTGTTTATAGTACAGAATACAATTTTGAAAAATTTCTACTCCAGTATTAATAAATATTCTGAAAGTGTAAGTATATCATATTTAGACAAACTTTAAAATATGATATAAATATTAAATTTTTGCTGGAGTTCTTCAGGAAGCTTTTTGTTCTGGATGGAGATAATCAATCTCTAGGAAAGGTCCTGTGGCTGATGTGAACCCCTATTCCCAGAGAGTTCTGGCAATTGGACCCTTTCTCCTAGTCTATTCTCCATACTTCATGAGATGACAAACCAGAGCCACAGAAGACAAGTTATCTGAATTTTGAGAAAGGGTATATAACATCCTGCTAAGTAAAAGAGCACAGTACCTAATTAATATACAACTACCAGTACATGCTTTGAACCAATTTGAATGCATTCTCATCATAATCCTATAAAGTGGAGGTTACATTTGATAGGTAGGTTTCAGAGGCCACATTTCCATAACATCTATCTTATGTCAGGAGGGTGGCTGAGCTCAGCCCGCTAAGCTCTAAACCCAAGAGCCTCTGCATCAGACTGTCAGATCAGTTTAAGGCTAAAACCTTGAGACTTCCTCCTAAACTAGTCCTCTCCCTTGGAGGGAGTCACTAAATAAAGTGACCTAATTTACTTTCAGTGTTCATTATCAGAGTCACTTAAAGAGTTGAAGAACTAGATAATTACTGTCGTGTTCTTTTTAGTTGTCCCTCCATGTTTTATATTTTGCAAAATATTAATTTCTTAAACTTTTAAATAAATACATATATAACAATTATCTTAGCGAATGCTAAGAGTATGGTTTACTTTAAATAATTTTAATTTTTGCTTGTTTGCATATTGTCTCAAATTTCTAAACTAGCACATTAGCTGTCCACTCCTGGAGACATTAGAGTGTTATTATTATGAAGTAGCATTTGCAGAGCACTTCATTCTGCCAAGTGTTTTGCAATCAGACATTCCTTTCTAGACTCTCCTAATGTGGAACAAGTTAGTTAAATCCCCCGAATAAGCCATAGATGAAAATGATTCTAAATAAGTGTAGTGGAAATCGAAGTGTGAACACCACCCTTCCAGGTGCTATGATTAGCAAAGCCTGTCAAGGGCAAAACCCAAAAATCATGACCAACAAAATCCCTACTAGTTCAAAAATGTTGACAGAGCTAGGGAAGAAAGCTGCTGAATCATGTCTATGTGTAAAGGAAAAACTGTATCTTACAGCATTTCTGCTGATTAGTTTCTGAAGTTAGCTGCACATCAGCCTAATTTTCTTTCCACTTGTAATTTTCAAGTATCTTATTGAGGCCAGCCTTCTAATTCCCATTTTAATGGAAATTCTAAGCAGCTCCTTACTTTGATATGTATTGCAATAACATTCCACAAGAAGAAGAATGTGGATCTGCTCCTTTTAATGAAGAATTATGGTCCAGACAGCAATGCTTGTCTTAGCAACTACTGATGTAGAAATTGACAGCTCTCAGGCTGCTGTCTCCTCTGTCCATCTTACGGTAACGGCTCCAGTGAAATGACAGCTTTCCAGAATGCGAAGCCACTGAACATGCACAGCTAACTGCCTTCAAGAACAACACTGTGGGTCTCAGTTACTGTTTATTTTACTAGCTTATCAATCAAAATGCACCAGGAGCAGAGCTGGTAGAAAACTCTGTTAGAAGCAGGTGGAGTCAGGCATCAGCTGTCTGTTTATAAAAAGAAGACCTAGAGAAGATACTCCCCTAATGTCTGACTTAGAAGATCTCACTGTGATGGACCAAAATCATAGCTGTGTGCAAAAGTTAGACCTTTGTTTGCTGAACAGGGCATTATGCCCAACTCTAGTTCAGGAAGCATTTGCTTCTCTTCAGCCTGCTCATTTAGCCTCACTTTTAATTATACCAAACCCAATCAACTC
The DNA here is from genome assembly GCF_982192425.1 of Myodes glareolus. Classification (NCBI taxonomy): domain Eukaryota; kingdom Metazoa; phylum Chordata; class Mammalia; order Rodentia; family Cricetidae; genus Myodes; species Myodes glareolus. The sequence continues at coordinate 12,655,118 of NC_142040.1, read as the reverse complement.
TTATCTCCATGGTTTTGGCAAAACTTAATGCTTCCCCTTGTTCTTCATTATTCTTCTCTTCCAAGTACTATACTGCTTCTGCACCTTCCTAGACTCTTTAATCTTTGCCTATCTTGCAGAAATTCTCCCAGATTTCAATCTCCTCTTGGCAAAGGTTGCTTCTTCTTTTCCTGGCTGCCCAGACAACCGAAGTGATCAAACGGACATCTGTATTAATTACAATACTGTTTGGCCAATAGCTTAAGCATATTTCTAGCTAGTTCTTGCATCTATAATTAACCCATTTCCATTATTTTATATTTTACTACAAGGCTCATGGTCTATTGTCAAGGTTCCAACTGGCAGCTCGCGTCTTTCTACCCTGGTAGCTACATGGTATCTCTCTGACTCTGCCTACTCCCCCCCCACCTCTCTCTCTCTCTCTCTCTCTCTCTATATATATATATATATATATATAGAGAGAGAGAGAGAGAGAGAGAGAGATAGACAGATAGATAAATATAGATATATAGATATATCTTTCAGACTGGATATATTCTGTTAAGCCATTGGCCAAAAGCAGCTTCTTTATTCATTAACCAAAAAAGCAGCACATATACAGAAGGACTTTCCACACTAGTCTCTTATCCTATAGACATAGGTTGTTAATATTTGTTCAATGTTCTTTTGTTCTTTTTGTTCCCTTCATTTTAGTATTGCTGTATGCATCCATTTATTTATAATGATGATTTACAGATATCTATTATCCAATAAACTGTGAACACCTAGAGAGTAGGTAGATATGACAGATGATAGATTTTAACCAAGAGCCTACCAGTGTACAGAGTCCCAGCATATCATCTATAAAAACTAAAATATGTTCAACTTTAGGTCAATCTTGGAGACTTAATAGACAACCCAATAAAATGTATAGTGCATTAAGATATCAATAAATTTTATATCTCATTTTATACTATCATCTTTTATAAGATAATCTTTTAAAAGTATTAAATAATAGAAAAACAGTAAAAAATTGTCAATTTATACATGTACCCAGAGACTAGATAGGTGTAAAGTTACACAAACTTACAAGCATAAATACAAAAATTTACAAATGGCATAATTTTATAGAAGCCTTTATGTAATGTTATTTTTGAAACTCAATTGTGTTATGTAGCTACTGTTCTGTGTTGATACTTATAATCTAAGTTTCAGCACAGTGGCACTGGAGTCATTCATAACATGAACAAAATAGAAAATATGCTGTTTTACCTTGATTGATATTTAGGTGCATTCAGGTTTCCATTGCTCCAAATATTCTTGCCTCTGTGATTTGTGCTAGAAATGTACAAGTTACCTTTAGAGTCCTTGGAAATACAAAGTGGTGCAGCCACAGTGGAAGATGGCATTTTGGTTTCTAAAAATAGAATTACAACACTGTACAACGTTGCTTCTGGAACACAAATAAAAGAATTGGAAGATGAATGTTAAAAAATGTTTGTGTGTCTGTGTTCATTGAAGTACTACTCACCTATTAGCTGAAAGGGCAGAGCAATTCAAATGTGCTCCAACAAATAAATGCATAAACAAAATGAGGCACATGTATAAAGAAATATTAGTCTTAAAAAGGAAGAACATTCTGGCATATGAAACAGCATGGATAAGCTTTGAGGGTATTATATTAAATGAAAGAAGCCAGACAGAAAGATACAAACCTTGTGTTGAGCCATTTGGATTAACACCTTAAGTGTAGCAAAAATTGTTGAAGCAGAAGGTAGAATGAATGCTGAAGTCTAGCAGCTGAGGAAAAAGAAGCTTATTGCTCCGTGGATAGTTTTAGTTTAACAGCTGAAAAAAAATGAAGATGCATGGTGGTGATTATTGCACACACAGTTATGCTTTTTTAATCTTTAAGTTGCATATTTTAAAATAGCAAGTATGCCACAATACATTTCACACGGGTATTTTGCTCTTACTTTTAAAAACAGAATGTTTTATAAATTGCAGTTGGCAGTCAGATAGATCATCTCCCCATGTTTACTGCTTGTTTATATTCCTTCTGCTAGAATTTGCTAATATAATTTCTTGCATTTCTGGTGTTCTGACAGATGTGCCACAAAGGGTGGTCAATGCTCTTAGACAGAGGTGAGCAATGTTAGAACTCCCTGTAAGCATGCAAAACAATGAGTAAGGCTCTTCTTGGACCTGAGAGATGGTTTATTACTTACCCAGAAGACCATGGTTCAGGTCTCAGTGCTCAGAACCATATGTAACTCTGGCTGCAGGATATCTGGTGCCCCCTTCTGGCCTCAGCAGGCACCAGGTGCACAGGTGTAATACACACACAAACAGGCAAAACACTCACATACATAAAATAAAAATAAATAAAACCAAAAAATTTTTAAAGACTCTTACTTGTTGTTTTTAACAGCAGACTTTTTATTACCTGTCAGAGCACAAACCCATGAGTACTCTTTCCTAAATCATGATGACACTGTGTCACATGTTTAATCCACAGAAGCCAAGCTTGTCCTTTGTACTTCCATTGTGAGGTAATCTGGAAGATTAAGACATCAGAACCTGTTTTTTCACCTCAACGTTATCTCTAACCACATTCCCTGAGAAATAACTGTGACGAATATAATTTACTACCTTTAAAATTTTTATCTACATTCTTCATATTAACTATGTGATCTGTTTATCCACATACAAATTTCAAACTCATGTTTCAATAAAATTTACTTCTTCAGAATTATAATTTATAGTGCTATTTAACTGCAATACTTGGATCAATTTATTCCCTGAAGCATACTGTCTTCTGAGGTCTGTAATTCTCCAAGATGAGACAGTTGCCAGGATGAGTCTTGCCACACCCTGCCCACCCCCTCGTACCATGATTCACTGGGGCTTTGTTGATCTCAAAGGTATGAAAATAAATCTGATTTTCTTGCTATAAACACCATTATTCTGAGATCCTGAAAGATTAGTAGGTGAGAGCCTGGGTAATGTTGTCTCTAAGCAAAAATGGAAAAGCAAAGTTTCAGGATCGATTTTTGTCAGGTATGTGAACACCCGTTCTATAGAATTCAGCTCCTGTTTTGACAGCTTATTGAATACTCTCTCAACTTTCCCCGCCTGGTAATGTCTCCCATTAATTAATAGTGATTCTCTGCTCACAGTTGTGATAGAACCACAGTGGTTGTTAATACAACACTCACAATCGCAATTGTTCAGGTTTTATTTGTCTGTGTTCCACAAAAACCCTGGATACTAAAGCCTAAAGGGAAAAGGAACATTACATTTTAAAAAAATAGATCTCAGTTTTATAATAGGTCTAAAACTTCTATTTTATTTCACTTTTCTGCCTTTCCTTGCAGTGGCATCAAATTTGATAAAGAGTCACTCTTGTATTTCCATATTTTACATGAATAAGACTTACCAGGATTTGATGTTTGACTTAGTATGTTTACTAAGCAGTATATTGTTATTTAATGGAACCTAGGAATTTTCTACAATGATACAAATAAGGATATGTCACACATCCAAGAATGATTTTTCCTTTTGGGTGTTAATAGTAAACCTTTTAAACACTCCCAAAGCTCAGAAGACACTAGAGCAGAGCCTCTCCAAATGGCTAATGTGTAAAAGTATCAAAACCCTAAGGAATACTAGAATCAACTTTCATGGAGGAGTGTAGATTGATTAGGGAATAGTATAGTTGTTTACATATATTTCAAAAAGTTATGTACATACTGATAAAAACTAGGAGTGTAAAAAGTTTAATGGAGAAACACTTGTAATAGTTGTAAAAATAAACTTGACCATTTTGTGGTTTCAAGTATTTTTTTCTGCACAAACGGTTTTCTTATCTATAGCCGAACCATTTCTTTCATGTTATAACATCTTGTTCAAACCGTTGTTTATTGTCCAGAAAACATGCTATAAAGCACATTAAACACTGAAACTTCACTTGAAGTATTCTATATACTCATATATTTGCTTATTGTCATTCAAAATATAATACTAGGTAAAATATCTTAAAGCCTATGGCCTTACTCCAAATTAACAATTACTAGGATAAGATAAGTTTCTAATAGTGAAAGTATAAATATATTTGTGTTTACATAGATGTATAAACACATACATGCATTCTTACAGGGATACATATGTATGGTCTTAGATATATATGTATATATGTGTGTGTATATAGTATATATACTATATACTATGTATGTATATATAGTATATAGGGGGGAGAAAATAGAGCCAACATTCCCTCCTGCCAGAAATAGTTAAACTTTAATGGAACCATGAAGTACCGTAAGCATTTTGTCTTGTTTATTTTTGTTGGTGTTATTCATCTTGTTTATTTAGCTAAAAGTAGAGAGGTAGCTAACTCTTATTTTAAAATCCTTTGGCTTTTATTCTAGGAATGTGGATTATTTCTCATTTTTGCTGTTGGTTTATTAAGAAATGAAAGAAATCAAGATTTTGTGTACACAAAAACAATAACATCAGCAATTTTTAAGAAATCAATATGAAACTTCAAGTCTAATGGTTCATAATTATTAAAGTACAGAAAGGATAAGCTTTTCTGAGGAGATTTACAGCTTGGTGATTTTAGTATAATCTTTAATTCAGTGCCATGATCATTTAAGGAAAATGAGCAATAGTGGTTGGAAACGCAGAGTTGTTGCTTTAAAGAAAAATAAAAAGCCAAGACACACATGGTATTCAAAGAGCTGCAAACCTGCAATCCCTGCATTGAAGAGGTCATGTGTTTGAACCTAGCTTGAGCAACATAAGTGAGGTTTGTTTGGTCTTGAGAAAATAGATAAATAAAAAGACAAGAAACTCATCAATACATACAACAAAAATATACTGGTAAAAATTTTTAAATAAATCATAAAGTGGATGAGACTATCTTAGAAGAGTAAGGATACCAATTATTGAAAGATGTGGGAGAAACGTGGGTAATGAATGAAAGAACATTTTATATATATATATGTGTGTGTGTGTGTGTGTGTGTGTGTGTGTGTGTTTGTATATGTATATAGTAATGTAACAAAACATATGTATATTCACAATTAAATTATTTTATATGGTGAATTATATTCTCTATAAAATTAATTAATTATATATACACTCACATATGCACACACACATATATAAACACCTCACTTTGCAATAAATAAAAAGACAAAAACGTGCTTGGGTCACATGTGCAATGTGTTGGACCATGGACCCTTGGTCATCGACTTTTGTGACCACTGCATCCTATGCTGACTTGGAGTCAGAAGCGTCATGACCTGAGAGAACACAGCCAAGTTTCCATGTGTGAATTTAAGAACACTTCTACAATGGACTAAGTAATTAAGGTAAAATTTTCTGTTCAGGAATGAAGCTGAGGGAATGAAAAGGAGAGTGGTTACTGGTATTGGGTCAAATTTATATAGGATTTGCTACTGAAAGTCCATCCTAAACTTCGGGTCTCCAATTAGCCCACTTAACACGGCTTTCTACACAGCTAACCCCTAGGTCAGTATCGCCTAATTGTAGTATGGAAGGAAAAGTTATTGTCTCTTTGGAACTACAGTGAAGCACAAATTCTTTTTATTTTTATTTTTTATTGTAAGAGTATTTCTACAAAGAGTATATTTTCTTTGTTCAACGGGAAATCACGAGAAAGCCCTCATTTTCATCGCGTTCATGTGGCGTGCCATTCTTGGCGCGGAACTGTAGGTGCTGCTGCAGCCACATAGCTGGGAAAGCTGGGCTCGGCTGTCACTCCGTGGCTTGTTGCAGTTCTATTTCAGCCCTGTCCTCCCCCTCCCACTCAAATTCTGTCCCCTCATGTGTTTGGATACGCCTCGTCCTCCAGGTTTTCACACTAAATATAGTCTTAGGCGGGAGGAACAGATTTTGAGGATGAGTCACGCTCTCTGAAGACTCCTCTCTGGTGGACAGCTCAGGGGCTGGAACCGTTCCCAACGGGTCACAGGGGTGGAGAATGGGAGTCCATTGAGTTCTGCAAAGGCAGCGAAGGCATGGAAGGAGTGGGAGCTTTCAGAGCACACTGAAGCGGACACACATAATATACTTGATAAATTTTGGTGAAGGAGACTGTCCTCTAAGATGACGCTCTCAAGCTCAGAAATTGTATTCATGGCCTGTGTAGGAGGTTAGGCTCTTTGTGTTCTTTCCCGTTGGAGTTGTTACCCTTTGACTATTCTCTGAGCATAATTTGTTTCCAGTCCCTTTGTTCTATGAGTGAAAAGGTCAGGGCCTTTTGACATGGCATGAGCATTCAGTGCACTAGGGGAAATTTCACCAGCAGTGCTGGACTTAAAACAACTTCCGAGCAAGCCGAGTCAAACGCAGGAAGTGTTGTTCCAGCCCCCAGAGGGTACTGGCTTTGTTGATGAGCCAACTTACATCTTGTTGAATTGCTAAGTGTTGCTATCTTGAATGAGCAGATATAGTAACGACTCCAGACCCAGATGAGGAATTTGTAGGCAGGAGAGAGCAACATCATTCTCCTGAAGTGTCCCCTACAGGAATCTAAATACAGAGTGGCTATTTTCTTAAATAGGAAAAGTTCCATCTCAGGTCCCCATAGTCCAATCCATGCTAAACGATTCTCCAAATGAACAAATACTGCTTTGATGAGACAGTGAATTTAGTTAGAGAAATAATAAACCAGAAATGCAGGGAAAAAATGTTACTTTTTAATAAATAGTCTAATCAAGAAGTGAATTACACATTTAATTTTGTGCACACAAGACTTTTTATTATTATTGCTAGTTTAGGAAATACTGACCTGTTCACAATAGGCTAGGAAACATTCTTACTCATAGAGCCTATGTAAATTTCTAAGTGTACTATGAATTAATTGCTATTTTACTCCTATAAAATAATGCTAGAACTTTATTTCACAGATTGAGGGAAAAGATTATCTGTTTTGTATAAGGTCATTCAATAAATTTAAAATAGTACCACATTTATTTTCCTAAATTACCCGCTGTCTGCAACTTTTAAATGAGTGAATCAGTTTGTTCCCGAGTACCCTGGGGAAGTTCTAAGGCTCAGAGATACAACAGCAATGAACAGCCATTCTGTGTGAAATAGAGGGAACATGGCAACCACACACACACACATACACACACACAGCTTTTATTTATTCTTTACTGCCAGGATTTTGTTGTTGGTGCTGCTTTATAAGCCAGGCCTCACTAAGTAACCCTCCTAAATAGCCAGGAACTCATAATGTAGATCAAGCAAATGTACATCGTACATTGTACACAATGTAGATCTTCAACTCTAAGAGATCTGCTTGCCTCTGCCTCCTCGGTGCTGGGATTAAAGCCATATGTCTCTAGGCTAAACAACACCAACCATTCCTGCAGCATCAAAAGTAGTACTAAATAGGCAAGAAAAACCAGTGCAGTCCAGAGAAGAGTACTAAGTAAGCATGCAGAGAGCGGCCTCCTCGCTCTTAGCTGGTCACGATTCTACTAGACTGCTGGTCTCAGCCTAGTTTATTTGCTGGGTGATTGTCACCAAGAGTGTGACTTTCCTCAACTTCGAGAGGACCTAATAAGATCTGTCCTCACTCAGCAATGCCATGAACACCACATGGGACTATGAACACAAAAGCGCGTATAAAGATGCTGTAAGTTCTAATGTGCGACCCAGATCCCATTAGAGATTATAATCGTGGAACCATATTCACATGAAAGAGAACATGAATCTGTTTTTGTCATAAATTGAGTCCCCAGTTTATCTTACCATATTCATTGAAAACCCAATGAAAATCATGAATTTTGTCTTCAGAACAGTTTATATTGGGAAATTTAGTCAAATCTTCATTACAGTTTCAAGAGATTCACAGAGTACTTGAAGCCTATGTGTTATAGGGCTTACAATAGGAACACTTGTAGAAGAACGGAAATGCAGGTAACTCAGAAAGCATGGGAGTCCAAGAGTACAATGGGCATGTGGGTGAGCTCAGCAAGCCAGGAACAAGTGGAGAACAAACACTAGTCAGTATCAGACAGAAATGGATGGAGTGCGGTTCAGAAATCATGTCACCATGCCCTTGTTTATGAGATACAGGAAGTACCTATCTGTTCGTGATTGTTCTGGGAGGACTCTCATTTAATTGAGAACAAAACTCAGAGAAGTGTGTCAAAAGGGAACCAAGAGGTGGCACATGTTGAGAGGTGGAGGTGAGGTGACTGTGTTGCCCAGAAGTCAGCCTGGGCTGCTTTATCCTTGTAGTTCACAGTAACTAATAGTTCAGTGTTTCACTCCCCAGGCCCTTCTCCTACAGGCCTCCCAGGAGGCCACGCTGGAAAGGCTTACGGGCAATGCTCGAAAGAGAACAGGAGCTCTAAATGGCAAAAACTCCTCTCTATTAATGCTATCCTGCAGCTGAACAGCTCTGAACTTGGTAATGATGCTCTCTACGAATGCTTTGATTACCTCCTGCTGAGTCTGCCTACAGTTACTCCTTTTGTACCTATAATGACAACCTGAATCATAGATTTGACTTCAGCCTTGCCCAAAGCAACTCCTGCGTACTCTGCCTGACTATCTGCACGTTTGTCTCAGAGCCACTACCTAGGCCAGTGGTTCTCAACCTGTGGACAATGACCCCTTTGCAGGTTGTATATCCTGCATGCCAGATATTTACATTATGATTCTTAAAAGTAGCAAGTTAGTTATGAAATTGCAATGAAATAATTTTATGGTTCTGTGTCATCAGGACAAGAGAAACAGTATTTAAGGATCACAGCATTAGGAAGGTTGAGAGTCACTAATTCGGGCTCTTCAGTCTTATAATATAAGACACATCCTGCTGACTTCATTCTGACTCTACAGTCTCTCAGATTTCATCATGAACAGTCAGGGAAAAACTTGTGCGACTTCTAATGTCATTTCTGTTGATTCCTTATTTGAAAAATATAGATGAGAAAGGACAGAGATTTGTTGAGAAATCACTGTGTTACAGAAGTCCTAACCTACACAATAAATGTGACTGGTTGTAAATTCTTTCATTGATGTCATGGATTACCTCTGAGTAGAGAACTCCCCTCAAAATGTCATCTTGGAGCTTGCCATATTTGACATAGCTATGAATTTGTATAAATTTTCTGAAGACAGAGTCATCAGTAACTGATGGAAATTGAACTGTTTTTAAGATTTCTATTTTAAATGGTATGTATGTGTGCACACGCATATATGCCAGGGTATGCAGGTGCCCTTGCAGGCCAGAAGAAGGTATTAAACCCTGGAGCTATAGTTACAGGTGGATGTTAGATTTGTGAGTGCTGGAATATGGACTCAGGTTCTCTGGAAGAGCAGCATGGAGCCATCTCTGCAGCCCAGAAATTGAATTCATAGCTGTTGGACTATCTTTCATAGTAAAGTAACAGGCTGGTGCTTTTCCTTCAAGGGGTCACATATGCTCACAAATGCCCTTCATTTTCATTTCACCTTGGAGTATAACATTCGTCCTAGCACTAGCACCCTAGGATGCTGAGATTTTCTGGGGTTTGTAGCCCACATAAAATCTGTAACTGTGTGCTTTATTATGTAAGACAAAACTTGGTTCTATTCTGCTCTTCCAGCACTCACCCCTCAATGATTCTTAACCGGGAGGTGGGAATAAAAAGACTAAAGAGGGAATTGGAGAGGTGGAATTAATAAGTAAGGCCAGACACCTCTGACTCTACTGTGCTTCTTTGGGTCTTAGAAATGGCAATCTATTTTAAGAACCATAAATTTATTATATGCAGCTCTGAAAGGAGAACTTCCTTTCGAGAACAAACTATGAAACCTCAGCAAAATATCCCAGCAATTTATACATGCTTCCTTAGACTGGTTAACAATGTACAAAGAACCTAGTTTTTAACAGACATGTTATTCCACTATCTGAAAAAGCAACAATCATTTCACATGTGATATATAGCAGTTTGTGGAGAGCAGTTCTTTTATAAACCCATAGGAGCTCTACATAGAAAATAATCAAGAAAATTTCATTAAGTACTTAGTTTATTCTCTAAGAATCTAGTTCATTACTTCTTACTCTATCATGTAATGCTTTGACATAAAACATGTAAAAAAAGAGTCAAATAATTGATTTTCATGTTCTTAAATAAGCTTTATTTAAATGAAAGGAATCTTGTATTGTTATTAGCAAACAATGTTACTTAGCAATTTTTAAATTCCCTTTTGAAAAAGTTATAAATAATTCACCAAATTTCAGAACTAAAAAGCCAAAAATCTGGAGAAGGCTTACCAGGTTTTAACCATAGATAAAGAACTGTAGGTAACTCCGAGCAGAAGTGGTCTGTCCCAGGGAGAAGACCCCAAATGGTTGTTCAAATCCAAATGGTCATCCCTGAAAACATGCACATGCAAATGACATTATCTGAACCAAGCAGGTTGTACTTACATATTCAGGAACATATATATCAACAATTAAAGAGAAAGAGGATGTGAATTTGAGAGACAGCAGGGATGCACATGAAAGAGGCAGAAGGGAGGAGAGGGAAAATGGATGTAATTACATTATAAGTTCAAAAAATGATAAAAAAAAGTTTAAAAATCCAAGTTCATCTAAGTTGCTAATTAGCCATAATCAGTATGCCTGCATAGATTGCCTGACCTGAAAATGAGAAGATAGTTCTTTTGGCAATAATTATTATTATAAGTGAATTTGGAAAAAAAAGAATACACTGTACTCAGAGCTTCCATTCGTCACCCATAATCCAGGTCAAATAATGCAGACTGAGTGCTTGATCCCTGGTTGCATTACATAGAAAGGGCCTACCTGGTGGAAGTAGGTCATTGGGACATGCCTCTGATGTTATTCCTGGTTACCAGGTCCCTGTGTACCCTGTTTCATGTCTGCCTTGACAAAATCTCTGCATCCTTATGCTTCTGTCAACAGGCTGTTCTGACCAAGAAACCATGAGCAACATCAACTTCCTTGCTTAGGGTGACTCTAGAATATAACAATAAACCAGAAGTAGTTTCTGTCTCAGTTATCATGAAAACGCAACACATAAATATTATGATAATAACAACCTTTGATCATAAGCGCTATTACTTAAAAGGCTATTTAATGGTTAATAATGCTTAGGGTCGGTGAGAGGAAAATGATAAGACAGTCACAAATGGGAAAGTTATGTAGCATAACCTTGAAAGATAAGTATTTTTATATGAGATAATTAATATTTTCATGTAAATGTCATGTTAGGTGGATATTCTGTTATCTCCATTCCAAAACCTCCTCATAGAAATTCTCAGCAGTTGTACTAGAAGATTGTTCTTTTTATAGGTCAAAACCTGTTAGCATTAGCTGTCTCATGGTTTCAGCATAAGACTTAATGTCAGGAGAAACGGGGATAGTCAGAATCAATAAGGCTACATTTTAATCTCACAATGATTTTAGGGACAGCAGAGTATAGAAAGATTTAAAAGGGTGCAAGACAGTGAGAAAAGAGCCGAGTAGGGAAATATTGCAGAGTTGAGTTTGGAGCTAATGGGATTCTAAATCAAAGCAAGAGAAGCAAGAATGCTATGGCATCCAAGCACAGGGGGGAGACTACAGAACTGGCATGTTTGGTAACTTACTGAGGTTACAGTAGCAGAGGGAAAGAGAAATGTCAGGTAGTTTTTACTAAGCGCTAATAATACCGCCTACTGTAACTGATTGATTGCTCCGATTTCATTTTCTTTTTGTTTTTCAAGATGTTTTAATTGAAAAAGATATCATTTTCCTCTTTTCCAATCATAATTATACCCTCCACTCTCAAGTCGACAGTATATATGCAGATACATTCTGCTGAGTCTTCTTTTTGTGGTTTTTGAGACAGGGTTTCTCTGTGTAACCGCCCTGGCTGTCCTTGAACGCACTTTGTAGACCAGACTGACCTTGAACTCACAGAGTTCTGCCTGCCTCTGACTCCTCAGTGCTGGGATTAAAGGCATGCATCACCATGCCTGGCTGGCGAGTCTTTTTTTGTTGTTTGTATGTGTGGTTTCAAGGCTGACTACTCTGCATTAGACAACCAGAAAGAGGGCTAAGACCTGGGAGAGGTTAATTCTTATTTTCCCAACAGACTTTAGTTGCCTATAGATCTTTGTCTAGAGGGAGGAAAATTTCCCCATTCCCCCTTCACATGTCTATTGATATTGCCATTGTTCCAGTCTTTGCGCAGCCATTATAAGAACGATTGCTTTACAGCCGAATTCCCTGGCATTCTGGTTCTAAAAACCTTTCAAACTTCTTTTTGTAGACGTAGTAGCTATGACGGAGCTGTGTCAGATGAGACTGAACTTCTGTGGTCTATCTGTTTATACCTGCACATTTGACTGAGGGTTAATATTAAGGATACACAAATGACCTATTATAAAGTGGACTGAGGATCTAAACAAAGTTCTCAATAAAAGAACGAAAAATGCCTAAGAAATCCCTGAAACATTGTTCATCATCCTTAGCAATGAGGGAAATGCAAATAAAACAACTTTGAGATTTCATCTCAACCCAGACAGAGCAGTAAAGATCAACAGAACTTCTGCCAAGGGCTGGTGAAGTTGCAGAGAAAGAGGACCCCTCGTTTCTTGTTGGTTGGAATGCAAATTGGTGCAGCTACTCAGGAAATCGGTGTGGAGAATCCTAAGAGGCAAAAACAGAAACAAAACAAAAAACAAAACAAACAAAACCAACAACAAATCTACCATACAATCCAGATCTGCCGTTCCTTGGCATATGTCCAAAAGATTCTTCATCCTACTGCACAGACACTTTCTCAGCCCTGAGCATTGCTGTTCTATTCACAATAGCCAGTAAACAGAAACAACTGAAAGGCCCTTCAACAGATGAATGGATAATTAAGACAGGGACATTTAAACAATGGAATACTATTGAACAGTAAAGAAAAATGAAATTTTCAGGTAAATGAATGGACCTAGAATAGACTATGTTGAGTGAGATAACCCAGACCCAGGAAGACAAATGGCACATATTCTCTCTCACCTGTGACTCCTAGGTCCAAATCCGTACATGTGAGTAGTAACCATAATACTGAGTAGCCACAGAAATAAGGAAAGTCTAAAGGGAATGTAGGTTGATGGGGGATTGGGAGAGAAGGAGAAGGAAATGGGTGATATGAAGTGGAAGGGATAGAGATCAATACAGAGAGAGGAGAGACAAGAGACAAATAACCCTAATGCTGTTTGAAAAGCCTCAAAGAATTACATTATTTTATATTCATCTAAAATTATATTCCACAATGTACATAAGGGTTTGTATACACAAACACACACACACACACACACACACACACACACACACATACATGTTAATATAGACCATAGATGTCGGCCTTGGTTGCCTCTCTTGGATGAGGGTGGACCTCTGTTTCTAAAGACACTTTAGATTTAGGACACAGGCTTTGCATAAACTGAGCTGGATCTGACCTGAAAACATCCCTCTTGCAGTCTAGCTTCCATGGTTTAGAAAACACTATTAAAGCTGGCAAGGACAGGAAGCAATTAAGCATTTTCACCCAGGTGCAGTTTCCTATGAACTGTAGTATTTCTCAGCATGGCAAGATATGCATAGATGTGCAGTAAGTGGCATTCGTGTGTTGGTGGCAACCAACATCTGTCTAATGGGACTTATGTCCCACTCAACATGAGGAAAATCACCCTGGTACTGGACACCTAGTCAGTTTCCCGCGGTTAGTAATGTCATGGACCTTAGAAAAGACTAGCCACTGCCACTTTGCTAGACCACAATGATTTCTTACTCCATTTTAGATTGTATCCTCATACCCACAGATGAACATAGCTACCACTGGTCACCAAGAAGCCAGTCTTTACAATAAATGGAGACCATCACAGAAAACCACAGCTGGACACTGCACAGAATGTTCCTGGTTTTTGATTCAGGACACTAATTGTTCCTGGCAAACCTGCTCTTTCACCTTCAGTAAACCCCTTTCACCTGCCCTTACCTGGTCCTTTGGAAACCATTGTCTATGTAACACATTTTTGTTGTTCAAAAACAATGACTTGATCTTGTTTTATTTGAAGGGAAAATGGAATGTCCAACCCTGTCCCCCACCCAGTGGGAATACCAGCTCTTCATAAGCAGAGCACATCTGTGCCATCTATACCTTGATAGTCACTGTAGCACCTGCAATGATGCATGCTGAAAGAAAGCAAAATTGACTTCGATAAAACTGCAGGTATATTTTTTAAAAGTATTTGTAATTATAAGAAGAGAAGATAGCTGTAACGTCCCAGACTTAGCTGTCTAGTTGCTTCCAATCACAAGTTACACAATCATCCTGCGTGCTTGACGGAGTGTTAGACATTTGCCCCACCTCAGCAATCCTTACAGTTAGTGTACTTGGAAAATAATTATAAAAATTTAGAGTTTGATAATTGCTACCATTTTTAGCAGTTTACTGTTTGTGTTAATAAATCTGAAAGTGAAAACAGTGGATAGAAATGTTAATTTTAAAGATGAATAGAAGCCAAGTTTGTTGCATGTGGCAAACTGTAGGAATGAAATGGTACCAGAATTCCTCTGACCTTGAATATCACTGCAATATATTTATCTGAAATTGAGCACATCTATTTTACTGATATGTTTTTGGTTCTCAGATCCTTCATATAAAGGGAAATTCTTTATTAGCGTAAGAAAGAAGTGCATTAATATTGTCAAACAATTTAACATACATTGCTTTTGATTATTTATTAATGCCTTTTTGGTGGATGATTTTTTTCTACAACTTAGATAAAGTATAACAGCTAAATATTTGGTGTTTTATTTTTCAGCCTTAAATAGTACCATATTTTCTTTGTGCACATTGAGAAGAAAGACAAATCTATCACCATAAAGACCTTTCAATAGTTCTCGTTATGTCTACCATTATAATTTAACCATTTTGATATAGTCTTGTCTATATTGCATATAAAACTGCAAAATTTGAAAGGTGAAATGATCTATTCAAATTATCTGCTATTATACAAACAGGTTAATAACTGTAATTAAAAGAATGATTATGCAACTGCATGCCACTCAAAAGAATCATTTAAATTATGTAAATCAAACATAAGGTCACGTAATGCTAAGAGAAACGAACTAAAGAATGCAAAGTAGCGCCTTCTGTTGGTGATGCCAAGATGAGAAATGATCCCGTCGTGGCAAGCACAAAGCATGTCTCTCATTTTGAACCTTTGTACCATAAAATCAAATTAATTTTTCCTACCTTATTGAGTACTCTGAAATTTGAGTACTACATAATTTTACAGATAAGCTGGTTTCATCCAAAGAGAAGAATGTTTAGGGTTTTATTTATTTGTTTTTAAAACAGTTTTTTCTTATTATAGAAACATATCACACTTTAAAAAATTATTTGGAAACCCACAAGAGTATAAATAATTAGATAACTTAAAACTACTTTTTATATAAACTTGAAATAAGCATAAATTCACTTTGGGGCTAATTATCTCTTTCTAGTGCATTTTTCCTTCATATTCCAATTGTGGCCTTTGTTATATTTGCTTTTATGTTTTATTTGATATTATAATGAATATTTCTTGAAACCTGAATTCTTGATGGTGGCATAAAAGTTTTTACTTGTGTATCTTATACTTGAATATTTCATTTTATGATATCTTTATTGATCACTTTTAAATTATAAATCATGCAATAATTAACAATTATATTAAACTATAATGAGAAGTATTGAATATTGCATTTGAGTAGATTGTTAGAAGATTGTTTTATAACAACAGACAGAATTAGATTTTAATTTATTATAAGGATTAGGAAAATAATAAATCGGAACTTAAATTTTTCATAATACATACTACATTTATTTACAAACATCTCCCAAACTCTTCAGCTTGTACATATATTAATAAACTCATCTCTAGAACATTTCTAACAGCAATGAAAATCATCTCCAATTGTCTGGTGACAACTATCACAGCTTCCATGCCAGCAGGTTCTTGGCTTTCCCCTCCTGCTTACCAATAATTATCTGTGACGTGTTCTTCTCCACTAGGGAGAACTCTGTCACACTGTTGCTGCCACAAGCTTTAGCGGGGGGAGGGGGGGGGAATGGGATTCATTTTGCATTTCTGTTTGGAACAGGATCTCTTGTCTGTTTACCTACTCTTCCTTACCTGCTTTTTAGCTTCATAAGACGTTCACCAAATTTAGACTTTCACTTTCTGGATCCACATTAAATCATGTTCCTAAAGGGTATAAATCGGCATTTTACTGCTAGACAATTTTCTAATGTTTTTAACTATACCTCCTTCCTGCATATTTCATATTAGCTTATTTCCAAACAATTGCCTAAAATTTATCTAGTCTGCCTCATGTATCAATGTATGGACTTTTTTTTTTCCTTAGGTAATCCTTCATTTTTTAATTTTTATTTTATTTATTTATTTATTTATTTATTTATTTATTTATTTATTTATTAAAAATTTCCACCTCTTCCCCGCCTCCCTTTTCCCTACCCCTCCCCACCTCCCCCTCCCCACCTTCCCCTCCCTCTCTAGTCTTAAGAGCAGTCAGGGTTCCCTGCCCCGTGGGAAGTCCAAGGTCCTCCCCCATCCATACAGGTCTTTAAAGGTGAACAGCCAAACAAACCAGGCTCCCACAAAGTTAGACCATGCAGCAGAATTAAATCCCAATGCCATTGTCCTTGGCTTCTCAGTCAGCCTTCATTGCCCGCCACGTTCAGAGTGTCCATTTTTACATGCTTCATCGATCCCAGCCCAGCTGGCCTTGGTGAGCTCCCATTAGATCAGTCTCACCGTCTCAGTGGGTGGATGCACCCCTTGTGATCCTGACTTCCTTGCTCACGTTCTCCCTCCTTCTGCTCCTCATTTGGACCTAGGGAGCTAAGTCCAGTGCTCCAATGTGGGTCTCTGTCTCTATCTTCATCCATCGCCAGATGAAGGTTCTATGGTGATATGCAAAATATTCATCAGTATGGTTATGGGACGAGGCCAGTTCATGCACCCTCTCCTCTGCTGCCCAGGGAACAATCTGGGGACCTCTCCTTGGACCTGGGACCCCCTCTAGAATCAAGTCTCTTACAAACCCTAAAATGTCTCCTATGTTCTGTATTGTTTTAATGTATTGGAAGGCTCATGCAATACCTACTTCTTCAGGTCTACAGGACCTGAAGTTTATCTTGTAGATAAACTTTGCTTAAGGATTTCAGTATTTACTTCAGAGGAATAAACTTATGCTGTTAAGGATACTTCTTAGTATATTTTAACTCTTTAGAAAGTGTGTGTCTTCGTATTTATGTTTATGTGTGTCTCTATGTGTGGTTTATTTTTGTGTATATGTGACTATGTGTGTGTGATTGCATGCATGCGTGCGTGTGTGTGTGTGTGTGGTTGCTGTTGGTACCCAACGTAGGGACTTAAAAACACTGCATCACTGAACTATATGAGAAGATATTGGTTATTGACGAAGACTTTTTTCTTTTGTTCTTGTTCTTCTTCTTGTTCTTCTTCTTGTTCTTGTTCTTCTTGTTCTTCTTCTTGTTCTTCTTGTTCTTCTTCTTGTTCTTCTTCTTCTTCTTCTCCTTCTTCTTCTTCTTCTTTTGGTTTTTCAAGACAGGGGTTTCTCTGTAGCTTTGGAGCACGTCCTGGAATTAGCTCTTGTAGACCAGGCTGGCCTTGAACTCATAGAGATCTGCCTGCCTCTGCATCCAAAGTGCTGGGATTAAAGATGTGTGCTACCACCTCCCGTCATGGACTAAGTCTCTTACTGGGTAGCTTAAACTGTCTAGAATTCCTTAGTGCAAAACAATCATTAACTCCAGGTTTTTCTGCCTCAGCACCTCAGGAATTACTGCTTTCTCTCCTTCTCCCTCTTTCTTTCCCTCTTCCTCTCTCTCTCTCTCTCTCTCTCTCTCTCTCTCTCTCTCTCTCTCTCTCTCTCTCTCCCCTCCCCTAGCTTGCTCGCTCATTTTCAAGAATACCTGGTACATTAAGCTGTTCTCTTGCCTGTGTCCTGCAGACATCTACCATTGAGCCTGTCTGACAGTAGATATTATGAAGAATCCACATTTTTCCAAGTGTTTGTTAAGCAGTCTCATCCTACAGAACCCACTAAACCCTTAGTTACTCCAAGTAGGCAGAATTAATTGTGTTAGTTTATATAAGATTTATACATAAGACCTATAAAATTTAAGTGGCACACAGTAGTCTAGCAAATTCATAAGGAAAATTATTTTATTTATTTATTTATTTATTTATTTATTTTTGGATTTTCAAGACAGGGTTTCACTGTAGTTTTAGAGCCTGTCCTGGAACTAGCTCTTATAGACCAGGCTGGCCTCGAACTCACAAGATCTGCCTGCCTCTGCCTCCCGAGTGCTGGGATTAAAGGCATGTGCCACCACCTATTGACTGGCTCTATTATACATTTTTAGAGATTATTATGATTTGCAGTGTATGTAGCAAAAAAAGAAAGTACTTTATCCAATCACCATACATACCTGTTTTCCCATCTGTTGCATTGATGAGAGGGTTTTAAATGCAACATGCTAGAAAGGGAGCCACATAAGCCAGTGTCTTATCAACTGTGACAGAACTTCAAGGAAGTCACTGGATTTAATCATCGCATTAAAATTATGTCTGTTCCATGTCTTTTTAGACAATGACAAAGTCCTACGTTTATTTTTTTTTACCATTTGTTCATACTCATAGGACACACTAAAATGAAATCCTGAGGGGCCTGCCAGGGCCTCAGCCTGGCAAGCAGCACTGGAGCGCAGCTCCCATGTAAAGGTGAAAAGAAAGAATGACGCCTCAAAACTCCCCCCACCTTCCAAACACGTGTCACAGTACAGGTGCCCCACATACACGACTTGCACACATGCAAGCAGTGTAATACATTTAAAAAAAGAAATGTTTGTTTAAAATATACAAATAAATGAAAAATTGAAATGAATTGCAAATTTACTGAATTTTGCAGGTTTGAATGTATTGTAAAATATTTTTCATTCAGATTCACTGCCCTTCTTGAAACTTTAACTTAATTGAAACTTCAGCACACTTATTCCTGCGTTATAGATTAAATGAATTACCAGATTATTGCATGCATTGTGATTAATCAAGATTTTTTTTTACATCTATCTTGTATTCTTTGACAGTTTCTCACAAGTACTCAATGAGTTTTTGTCATTTTACCCCCTGTTATGCTCTATGATACACAGTCTTCTGTCACTTAAAACCTTCTTTCCAACAAGTCTTGCTTAGACTTTCATGCCTTTTCATGTGACACCCTTGGTTTAATTAGGGCTTACATAAGCACAGATGAGAGGTTATTTCCTAAGGCAATGGCAACTTACCAGTGGTTATTCCACTAAAGAAATGATGCCCATCCTCCAATCACCACTGGCTGTCAGTACTCCCTCAGGGAGGGGTAGCATGTCATCAGCCCTTCCACACTCTAGGATGGGCCCAACCTAGTGCAAGTCCTCTGCAGGCTGCACTGCTTCAGTGACTTCACAATTGCAATGGCTATGTCATATCCAGAAGATGTATCTGCATTTGCATCTTTCAGATTGTCCCTTCTTTCTGCTCTCTTTTTTCCAATGCTCCCTAAACCTCAGAGAGGGTGATAGAGATGATCTTTCAGGACTGAGTCCTCCACCATCACTTGCTAATGTCACTTAGGAGTTGTTGTACTTTAATTGCTCACTGTAAAACTTATGAACACTAAAGTGGAACCTATTTATGGATATACATGTAAGTGTTTTAAAAGAAATTTGACCACATTTAGTAAAATGACAGTAATGTATCTCCCCCTAGGGCCTATGATCTCAGTCACCAACTCTTGAAGAGGTTTACTCTACCAACCATGCATTTCCTCCTTTGGAAGGGGCTTTAAAGTCAATCAGAGAGCAGTTGGTTACCCCAGTAATATTCATGCTGCTATTGTACCAAGAGCTACATCTTGCCTGGCCCACCCACAGCTAGGTACAGCTGTTAATGTGTGTAGTACCTTCAGCAAAAGACCTGTTATCAAGTTCTGGTAGGTAACCAAGAGCAACGACAATAGCTTGCATTGTTTTGGAGAAGACTCTCTGATATCCAGCATCCAACATTTGTCTCAGAACCTATGTTTTGAGGAGGAACATTATTTCCCACCCACATATAATTTCTTTTTTAAATTATATTTTTAGTAATCTTGTAAAATAGTAAGTTTCCACATGACCTTTTCATAATACTTAGTGTTGCTTTTCCCTCTTCTCATTCCCTTCTCTATCCTTACTTTACCCTCCATACTTATTTTTTTTAACCTGGTTTTTCCCTTTTCCACCTTTATTTTACCTGTGTTCTTTCTTTTTACCTATTGCAACAGTCCCTTTTGACCTTCCTGGCCTCTTTATGCACTCCATGTTGAACACACTAAGAATTCATAGTGAAGATCTGCATATGAGTTGGGACATATGGTGATACCATTAAGGCCTGGGTTACTTCTCTCAGTATATTTCCCAGTTCCATTCATTTTCTTGCAAATTGTATTATTTCACTTTTCTTTACATATGAATGAAATCCCATTGCGCCTATGTGTCACATTTCATTATTTATTCATCAGTTGATGGACATGATAATGGAGGCTGGCTTCATTATCTGACTATTGAGAACAGCACAACAATGAGCAGAGTTATACGAGTGTCTCATAAAAATCTATAGAGGCTTTAGGGTGTAAGACCAGGATTGATAAAGCTGGATCACATGGCAGCTACATTTTCAGCTTTTGAGGACTCTTCACACTGACTCCCATGGAGGCTACACATGTTTACACTGCTACCAATTGTGGATAAACGTGTCCCTGTCTCTAAACCCTCATCAATATTTGTTTCCTTACCATTCTCACTGGGGTCTTGTTGGAAATTGAAAGTTCTTTCTCTTTTAATTAGGACAGATAGTTTTGCAGGTTCCCTTAGGCTGGATTGGCAGTTCTGATTTTTAAGAATTTGAAATGCCTATTCAGAGCCCTTCTTATTTTTACATTTTTTTACTGAGAAGTTGGATGTTAATCTGAGGAGCCTGCCTATATAAGTGTCTTTCTTCCCTTGTGGCTTTCAATATACTTTCTTTGTTCTGTAGATTAACTGTTTTAAGTGTAGTCTGATGTGGAGAAATTCTTTTCTTGTCCTTAATGTTTAGTGTTCATGTGTGTCCCGTATCTGGATAGGTTTCTCTTTCCCTAGAATTGAGAAACTTTCTACTATAGTTTTAATAAAAATATTTTACCCCTTTCACATGAAATTCTTTTCATTCTGAGTCCCAAATTCTTAAATTTGCATTCTATGATAGTCTAAAGATTTTGTATGTTCCATTTAAATACTTTTAAAATTCAACATTGACCTTGGCAGCTCCTTTACCTTGTCTTCTAGCCCTGATATTTTATCTTCCACTTGACTCATTTATTGGTGAGACTTTCCAGTGAAATTTTTATTTAACTTGATCTATTATACTTTGCATTGCTAGCATGTTTTGCAGTTCACTTTTATTCAATATCACTCTCTCTTTATTGATTCTATATTTATATTATGACTATTTCCTCATTTCATTCATCTGCTTTTTGCATTCTATTGGAAAATGCCTGTCTTCTTTGAAATATATAAATATGTCTATACTATTCTTTTGACCTCTAAGTCTAGAAATTGTCTGAATTATCTTCATCAGGAGCTTTTATTTTGACATGGTCAATTTTGGAGAAGACACGTTGTCTTAGCTTTGTATGTTACTTTTGCTTCTGTTCTAGAGTCTATCTGGTTACCTGTGTTCTTTCAGCAGAAGCATCTCCTGTGTTCAAGGATATCTGGGTTCTGGTATTTCAGTGATGTTTTCCTCTGTTATACTTGTATTCAAGTAACCAGGTTCGACGCATAGTCCACCCTTGCATGTTGAGTACTGTTTATATCAGCATTCACTATCTAGCTGTTAATCCATACTGAAAATAGAGTGCACATTGACTATATGTTAATTTTAGTCTCACCATTGTTTTCTGCATGCATGGATTCTCTGTATTGTCTTCCTAGACCTGTTCTAGGTTATACTAAGTGTTGATTTTTACCAGTCCTGTTTGCTTGTGTATTTCCTGATTCACTTCTGTTGGAGGTAACTGGCTCTGCTTCACAAGCTGATGTTAGCTGAGACCCTGACCAGTCTCGTATCGAGTTGTTCCAAAGACATTCCCACAATTTCCCAATTTCCGATGGCAGTGTTGATGGCAGTTGTGGATATAGGAGTTTCTGGGTCCCCCTGCTAGCAAACCCTTATCTGTGGTGATATGAATGAGAAAATCCCCTAGGCTCAGGTATTTGAATACTCAGGGCTTCCAGCTGGTTGTGTGTTTCAGGGTAACTATGACACCTTTTGAGGGGACATCTTGGTAGAAGCATGTCCTTGGGAGGAGACTTTAAGAGTTTATTTCCTTGCCCCATTCCAGTTCTCCTTCTGAATTGTGTGTATGGTTAAAGATGCACACCCTCTGCTTCTTGTTCCTACCCCTGTGCCATGATGGACTCTTATATTTCCTTTTTTAATTAATTAATTAATTTATTTGTTTGTTTATAAAAATTTCCACTTCCTCCCCTCCTCCCCATACCCTCCCATTCCCCCCACTCCCTCTCTCCCCCCTCCACTCCCTCTCCTCCTCCCTCTCCAGTCCAAAGAGCAGTCAGCGTTTCCTGCCCTGTGGGAAGTTCCAAATAAACTCTTTTTTCTGTAGTTGTCATGGTCATTATGTCTCACTGATACAACAGAGAAGTAACAAATACACCATCAATGCATCATCTGTGGTTTTCCTGAAAGTCTTTAAGTCTGGTTTGTAGTCGACTGCAGAAGTTTTATGGCACCTGCAGGGTGGCAGCCACTTTATTGGTTGTGATCACAAGCAAGAATACAGGTCTAGTGGAGGAGGAAGTTAATTTGGGCACTGATCAAGTGAATCCCAAGGACCGGAGAAGCAGGTTTTGATGTAATAAGATATTCCTCTTTCTTTTTTTTATTGTTTTTTTTTTCGTCAAAGTTTATTAAGATACAAAAGTCTCCATTTCTGCCCCTCCTCCCAACACCCTCCCCCTCCCCCCACTCCCTCCCCTCCTCCCTCTCCATCCCCTAGAACAGTCAGGGTCTCCCACCCTGGCCCTGTGGGTAGTTCAAGCTCCTACCCCCTCCCTCCAGGTCCAGGAAGGTGAGTATCCAAACAGAATGGATCCCAAAAATCCAGTATATGCAGAGGAAACAAGTCCCAGTGTCATTGTCAATGGCTTTTCAGAAAGACTCCGGGCCAGCCACATTCAGAGAATCCGGTCTCATTCAGAGAATCTGGCTGGATCACATGCTCGCTCAATCCCAGACAAATGGCTTTGGTGAACTCTCATTAGATCAGTCCCCTTGTATCAGTGGGTGATCGCACCCCTCGCGGTCCTGATTTCCTTTTTCATGTTCTTCCTCCTTCTGCTCCTCATTTGGACCTTTGGGGACTCAATCCGGTGCTCCAATGTGGGTCTCCGTCTGTATTGCCATCCCTCGTCGGATGAAGGTTCCCT